>NW_006239027.1:288389-331238 GCF_000226075.1 Solanum tuberosum | reverse complement strand
ACCAACCCCCCCCCCCCCCCAGCAGCAGCCTTGATGCTGATTTTTGATACATGTACAAATTGTACCTTTTTCAAAAAAATAACAACAATAGGGCCTCAAACCTAAACAAGTTCAAGTCAGCTAGATGGGCAAACAAAAACAATCATTGGAGGAGTTACCGTAACCCAACTAAGCTTAACACTCATATACATACGACTAAGCTTAATACTCATATACATAAAACTGCCCACATGCATATTCAAGGCAATGACAACAACAATGTCTCAAGCCCAAACTACTTCGCTAGCGTTTGACCATACATTTTGGGAGTAGTTTTCCGAAAATTCATCCTCAAATATCTGCACGGAAGTATTTCAAGTTCCCAAAAACTGATCTGAACCAGTTTTTAGATTTTTGGTACATCCACTCACAAAGCTTCAATTTTTTCTAAGCAAAATGCATGTCCAAACACAACTTCAAAGAACTCATTTTTTCAAGTTTCTTCATAATCTATGGCCAATCGGGAGCTTAGACTAGGCTTGGGCAAGCAATAAATAACTAACTACTTCCCAGATTTATCATAGCCCTAGAAGCTCAATGCCTATATGTAAAAAAAAACTTATACATAAAAGACATCTGAGACAACAACAACAAAAATAATACTTCAATCCAGCCAAACAAAACAAAACGAAAAACTCACTTGTTAGGAGTATTATCAAAACTCGAGGAAGTATCCGAGTAATCAACAGGAACAACCGTATGGTCAGAACTCAACAAATCCTTGCTAGTAACATCAAGCGTCTGGTCACTAAGACATTTCACCCGTAGATAAAACTCAACCGAACAGTACTCACATTGTCCATCACCATCACAAGCATCACAGTCACGTGAGAAGCGCATGCTCATCGCTCGTTCACTTGTTAGCGGAACAAGCCCTAAACGATGAGAAATGAACTCATCGTTGAGAACAGAGGAATTGACCTCGATTTCAACTAGGTCTATGGCTATAGTAGGTACTTCAGCTATCATTATACGCCGGAGAGCGTTAGCTATACTGGCGTCGGTTTCTCGGAGCTCGAATTTCATGAAATCGTCTTTAACTTCACGGATTTTTATCTTTGGGAATCTCTGGTAGGAGACGCCCTCCATTGTTGCTTGCTTTGTGTTTGAGGGTTTTGCTCTCTGCTTTGTTCAGTGTGAAATTTGTATAGAGTACTCGACTTATATATTGATCCTTCTCATTTACGATATTTACATATTGGACACCCTTTTTTTTTCAAAATCACAAATTAGGGCGGTTCAAAACCGAATCGAAATTGATAACTCGAATTGAAATTTTTTATTGGTTTAACGGTTTTGATTTTTTTTATTATCGAGTTATCGGTTCTTAACGGTTTCAGGTTTTTTCTTAATGGGTTAACCGATAACCCGATAATAAATTAAATACTTATATTTATACCATTTTGTATATAAAGTCTTTGACTTAGAGTTTGGTTTCCTACTTTTATTTCTGGTTGTCTCAAACACTTGGTTATATTCTTCGATGTAAAAATGTTTGCTTTTGAGCAAGATGTAACTTGTGAACTCATGTGCATGGTTCATTTGGTTTGTCATCTTGTTTCTAAGTGATTTTCAATGTTTTTTTTGGTGTTAAATCTTAACGGTTGAACCGATAACCGAACTAAAAAGGATAAAAAATTGATAAACCAATAACCGGTAAGTCAATATCTTAATGGTTCTATAACGGTTTAGCATCTCTACAAACCGATAACCAATAAGTCAAACTGATAAATTTCAAAATCGAACCGAACCAACCGATACGCAGTCCTATCACAAATGATAAAGTGTTTATATTAAACATTTTTCGTTTAAAATTTGATTGTTTTTTATGTGTATTCTCAAATGTTTATTACGTAGATAACTTAATCAATTGAAAAATCTAATTGCAACATGTCTTGTTTCTCACGGATTGGACACCCTTTTTTTCGATATCACAAATGATAAAGTGTTTAAATTAAATATTTTTCGTTCGAAATTTGATTATTTTTTATGTGTATTTTCAAATATTTGCAACATGTCTTATTTCTCAAAAAAAAATAAAAAAATTGAAACATGTCTAAGTTTTATGGCTTATTGAGAAAACTTGGCTTGAATTGTTTGTTTCGTTCCGAAATTATTTGACAGTCTTAAAAATACTCTTCTACTTTTCTAACTAATATTAAATGCACCCTTAATCTGTTACATGGCATAACAAGTGTTCTCAAACTTTTGTATGGCAAGATCATGAGCGTATTTAATTTTAGTTAATAAGTAGATGATGCATTTCAGCCATGTGCACTTCATTATAATAAGGTTATATAATTTGATATAAATATAATTTTAGCCTGATATGAGTGATGGTCACATTGCACAACTAAGGCTTATTTGGCCAAAACAAAATGTATGTAAAAATAAAAAGATTGTCTCAAAGTACCTAAATTTATAGTGTTTCATACACTTGACCATGTAAGTCCATAAAATCACTCTAAGTAGCTGTAAAACATAAGATTGATATGGCATGGTGAACCATGTCAAGCTGGTAAAATGCAGGAGATGATGAAAATATTAATCTATTCGAACTACATTGGACGATCTACGCGTTACTAGGATCAGAAGAAGGGCCATTTGGTTCAAACCAGAGATATCATGTATAGAGTTCAAATTCAAGAAGATAATCCTTACTCCGGCCTAATTTTAGAAATCCCTCCTCAAGCTTCTTCATGTCAATATGCTTCACGTGGGAGAGGACATCCTTGAGCAGTAGAGACTTAACAAGTGATATAACTGAAACACCGACTTCAGGCCATGAAACACACAGAGTTCCCCTTATCTTCTTTAACTGACATCGGCTTAATAAAGCTGCTGCCAAGCCATCTACAACACTTCCTGATGGAAGATAGTCTGCGCATTTTACCAGTGGTGAATCTTGATGGCCATCAGCTTTTGCTTTTCTCTCTGCAGATGATTCCAGCTTAAATGCAAATGCTTCATCGGGTGAAAGTCTTCCTCTAAAATTAGAACTTCGGATGGAATCCAAAATTAAGACCTTTTCTGGGATAACCTGTTCTCCAATCAGTAGCTTCGCGACTGCATGAGATCTCTCTGCAGTAACTGGATATTGAACAGACACAATCATAATCAAGTTATCATCTTCATTCAGGGCATATATATTGCATGATTTGTCTTTAAGAGAGGGTTCAACTGAATTGCCAGAGAATGGGATCTCAGGAAGGATAACAGTTCCAACAAGGGTTTTGGAAGACACATGATGAAAAATTTGAAGTGACGGAGAAGACATGGCAATGATGAGGAGAGAAGGGCGAGAAAACTTCTCCCGGTTAGAAGTTGAAAACAACAGGAATGGAGAGGGAAGAGGAGGAGATGGAGGACAAAAGTTGTTCAGATCTTCCAAAAAGAACCTTGAAGGTGGAGGGATTTCTGTTAGTATGTCTTCCATATCTGTTTGGTCAACCTATCACCTGCAAAATATTCAACAAAATATCTATCACTCTACACGTTGCAACATATGGACACATTTCCTATGACTGATAGGCTATAAATCAATTCAATTGCCAAAGCACATCGCCACGCCAAAGAGCTTAAGAACATAGCCTTTTAGACAAAATTTGGAGATCAACAAATAAAGCAAGTTCAACTATCAAGCCAAGGTTCTTCCAGCAGGAACAGAGAAAGCTAGAGAGTAATTGCCACAAAGTTCTACAACATAAGTCAATGTAAAAGCTTGCAACACCAAAGCACAGACAATAGAGACCAGAATACAATAAGTCAATAACAATTGGAGATCAAATAGGCAAGACAATCAAATCAATGCTAATCATGTAGCTTCTAACTCAGGTTGATCTCAAAATTTTGAGGTGATCAATGACATCTCTCCAAATGAGCTGCCTAGAGTATCTAGCTATCTTTAGTATCTCGTTCGCCGACATCATTGAAAATATGAACTTGAGAAAAGATAAAATGAAGGAAAAGAAATCAAGACCTGGTTACTGAACAGGGTGTAGAGATTCACTTCAAGTACAATGGCTTGAAGATGCCCCTATCCAAATTACTACTACGTGCAATCATTGTATTTACAGAAAGGATGGTAGCTGGTCCACATGGTCTAATCCAGTGTTTTCAAAAGCGATTAAATCCATGGGGCTTGAAGCGAAAAGAGAGAAGTGAAGGTCACACTTCTTTAAAGCAAAGCACACAATTTACGAAAAATTAGAAATGATCAAACAAATATGAATTTTGTACAATTAAAATTAAGTTGCAATTCACACAATTAATTTAAGCATCAAATATATAATCATGTCGATGTTAATCCAACTACTCAAAGTTGAGATTCGAAATAGAGAACTCGTTGGAATCAGTTTGTGCACCATTTTTTGAAGCACAAACTTCTCTAAAGCACAGAGCATCACCCACATCACTTTAAGCGACGACGCGATGGCTGTTAAAAACACTGGTTTAGTCTGGGGAGTAGCTTAATGAATACAATAACTACTGAATCGTGTAACTCAAGAAGAAAAACTCTACGAATATTTTTTCATCTTATATAAAAAAGGAATAGTGGCAATCAACTTCCTAATATCAAGAGGGTCCCAACAGATCGATTGGCAACATGAAGTCCTAACAATTTTGAAGAATGTGTTTAGAAAATCAAGTACCCTTTGCTAGCATATGATTCTAAAGTACTCCTGAAAGAAAAAAGAAACACCTTTCTCAAGAAAGAATCAACAAGTGAGAACATAAAAGAAAAGATACATAAAATAATACTCCCACCGTTCCATTTTATGTGGCATCCTTTCTTTTTGAGTCCATCCCAAAAAGAATGTCGCCTTACTATAACTAGAAACAAATTAACTTTAAAATTTCTCTTTTAAATGATTTACAACCACAAATACATCTAAGGATTGTTTTAGACCACAAGTTTCAAGGTCATTTTTTTTCTTGAACACTATGTCAAGTCAAAGTGTGTCATATAAAATGGAACGGAGGGAGTAGTAATTATAAAAGTAAAATAGAAAAAGAAGAAGAAATAAACAGTTTTGAGACCAAAAGATGAATCAGCATGATATTTTTTAAAAGAGAGAGTGAGTGAGAGAAGCAGCTCCATGGCAAGTGTAAACTTGACAGGAATATGCATGAAGAATGCAATCAATGCGAGCAAAGAAATGATAGATGTTTTGGCAGCTTCCCCTATTTTACCGAGAAACAATTGAGTTTAAGCTCATTTTCAAGCTCAACTTAACCCAAGAATATGATCAAGAAGTTTAACGTGAGCTAATTCCAGATTCCTCAAGCACTAACCTCAACTTTGATGAGCCTGAACCAGAATTTTATTTTCATTCTTCAAAATTCGGAAGATGCAGAAAAAAAAATTGGAAAAAGGAAAGCAAGAGGCCTTCCAGATTTGGTGCAAATTGGTCACAGGTTAGAATAAGAAAGTTGTTGAATATGTAAAAGATGTGGTATTAAATATCGAATTCAAGAAGTACAGAAAAAAGTAGGGAACCTACTGGAAAAGATACTCCAGTTCTCTACAAAAGACACCATTGAAATGGTCACTGACTGGAATAGTTAACTGAATACAATAAAAGTATCATTGCTAGCTCCAGACTCAGATTCCTTTGACGCCCTATAAATGAGATGTTATCTACAGTATCTTTTAATTACCCAAATTTGTCATTAGCTAATACAACCAAAATAAACTCTCCACATTTTTTTCTTTTTTGAGAAGAATGCGTTTTTAATCAGCCAATAGAGAGGAATCCCATAAATCAACAGGGTCAGACCAATAAAGTGTGAAACATCTTGTTATTTAGAAGCAGAGAAAAGGGAAGGGTGAAATCTTTAACTGGAAACTTCTGCTATTCTTTTCAGAAAATGAAAATGTAGAAACGCTTCTGTTACTTCTTTGAGAAACAAAACTGCTTCTGTTATTGTGCAGTACTCCTTTACTTTGTAATATTCATAAGGGTTCTCTTATAACTAGTATTCTTGGAATACAAAAGGATTCTTAATTGTTACAGATATCAACTACCATCAAATTCACATAGTAACATTAAGGCCAATGTCAAGGGAGTGATTAGAGTTTGAGGACAAGCACACCTAACTGATTTTTTTTCTTTCTTTTTACCCCTCCCTAGGAGCTCCCACCTTTTTGCTCTCTTGATAACTCGAACCCACAACCTTAGCATTGGAAGTGGAGGGTGCTTACCATCCGAGCAACCCCTCTTGTCTCATAGCTAACTGATTCAAACGCCAGAAGTTGAAATTACTGGTTTGCATAAATGCAATACTTGCACTTTCTTGACAAGGAAACAAAGATAATTCATTCATTCACAACAAC
Organism: Solanum tuberosum; assembly: GCF_000226075.1. Lineage (NCBI taxonomy): Eukaryota > Viridiplantae > Streptophyta > Magnoliopsida > Solanales > Solanaceae > Solanum > Solanum tuberosum. Next base: position 324,862 of record NW_006239027.1, on the reverse strand, counting down.
AACTACTCCATAACCTAAAGAATGGGTCATCATCATCCAAACCAAACACCCATTTGAGAATAAGTCTCAAAGAAATTATGTTCAAATAAGCATTCTAAGCAGCTACATTAAGCTTATTTACAAGTACCATTCACATAAAGCTTTCTCAAATGTCTCCTTTCTCATTCAACAAATGATAGTTTTTTATTATTTTTTTTACTTTCTCCCCAAGTCAAGAGGTGGAAGTGATGGAACTAGTGCCTTCAGCTTACACTTCGTATAAATATGCAAAAAAGAAAAGTGTAACTATAATTAGATCATTCCGAAACCCACTAACCTCTAAATCTAGGATCTCACTGCGCCAGAAAAAAAATCCCAAAATGTAAAGAAAGATTCTATTTTTGTTCCCCCTTTTTCCAGAAAATCACATGGATATCAAGCAAATATTTATAACCTTGTAGAAAAAGAAAAAATTATCGATACAAATTTGAAAAATTGAGGCTTTTTTTATACAATGAGAGTTGCAAATTAGAGACCCAATTCAATTAGAAAAAGCGATTAGGGCAGAGAACAGGGAAATAAGGAACTTACAAATCGATTCCGCCGGAAAAAATGGAGATGAGTTTACAGCTCCGACGAGAAGGGACACACTGATATCAACTCGACTGAAGAAAATGTTACTTGCAGAACATTCAATTTTGTGTGAAATATAATTTTTATTTTTATTTTTACTTTATACTTTTTGTAAAAATAATTACTGTATTATTTTTTAATAGGAATATGTCATTTTCACTTTTTTTTCTTTTCTTTTTCTTTTTTCATGCTTTTCTAAAAGTTGGAAATAATTGTATAAGGAGAATACAAATTAGAGAAAAAAAGAGATTGGATTTTTTGCGGTTATTTTTAGTTGTCCATTATGTTAAAAATATATTTAATTTTTTTCAAATTGGACAAGTATTATAACATAGTTTACTAAATTTCACGCATCAAGATCACATCAAATCGATTTTTAGCAAGTTGCGAAAAAAATGCTTCTTTTTATGGGTTAGAGTACCTCCCATTATTAATCGATAGATTGAATGTTCGAGTCAGCTGAAGGGAGGGTAAGTGAGCTTCCAAGTTTTGAAGTTAGCTCAAATGTGAGGATGACCACACTAATCAGTCATCCCCACAACTTGTCCATGATCTTTCACTTGAACAGTAATGGAATTCTGACAACAATAACAAATCCAATATAATCCCACGAACGAGGTCTTATCCCTAACGTGTGAAAGTAGAGAGACTGTTTCCAGAGACCCTCGACTCAAATAAGGAAAGGGAAGTATTCCAAACTCCAAAGCAAATTTTGGAAAGGGAAAATCCAGTCACCGTTGAAGCTTGAAACCATGCAAGACTGAAATGTGATTTTTCAAGTGCAACTGGAAACTACTGCAGAAGTTTCATGAATAAGTTTACATCAACTCCCTTTGAGAGCGAAACGGTTTCAAGTCTAATATTTTACAAATCAAAGTCATTATGCACATTGTTGGTGCCAAAAAATTACAGAAAAGAAAGAGGAAATAGGATGTTAATGTTCCTATGGCAGTGTCAATGACCAGAAAATGGTGAGTTAAATTAACTACAAATGATCAAATGGCCTCCTTCTCCATCAATGAAGTTCCTTCAACCTACCTCAACTAATCACACGTTTTGATGAGCCAAAGCATCAACTTAATAGCATATAGCTTCAGTTCACCGACAAGTTCTTAAGAGCGGTTGGTTGTTTCCTTTCTGCAAAAGAAAAGCACGACAAACATAAATAACAAGTCAAGATATTTTCCCTCGTCACCTGCGCTCAAGTGAAAATGGCCAAGAAAATAACAACAATGAGTTATTTCACAAAGAACTAAGCAAACATGTAGAACTTCACAGCAATGGATGATCAAATTTTTGCAATTAAAACGAAAGGGATGGCAATTCTGAGTTTAGATAAAGCATGAATGCCCTCAAGATCTCCATAGCGTTAACATAAATATTCACATGTGTCTCTTTGACAGATTAGAATTGTGCATTTACATGTAACACATAATTCACAAAAACTGATTATTGTGATCCTTTGTTTATCTTTTTTCCCCATTTAGCATCCAAATCAATTAAGATTGATCAACTACCTTCACATGAACATAGCAGCAGTAGAAGTTTTCAGACACGGTCAATCTTCATGTTCATCTTCAGAATCTGCATAGGTAGAACAGAATTAAAGACCACAATTGCAATATAGTAAAAAACAGTTTGCTCCCATAGAGAGTGAATAATAGCAGCAAAATAAGTCAGTGACGATTGGTAAATACAGAGCCTAGACTAAACATCTCTCAGAAAAACGGGTACTTCTTTTCCTCATATTGAATGGTATTAATGACAGTTTAAGTTTTTGAAGTTTCCACTTCTATACTTTGCAGATATGGAAGTACCCAAACATGTATTCTACAATCCCACATCCAGTGAGCTTGTGGAAGCAGTATTTAAAGTCCAATCCATCTAACTCCATGTTTTTATCCTAAAAGTTGTTGACAGTCCCGTAAACATTATTTAAAACAAAATTACTATATATAGATGCACTATAGGCGTATAGACTAGAAACTATGCACAAAAACCAAGTAATCCTATTTGAATCGTGTTCTAAAAAGTACTCCCTCCGTTTCAAAAAGGCACAGAGTTTAAGAAAATAAAGAAGACTTTTGAATCTTGTGGTTCTGAATTAAAGTTATGTCAAATGTACAAAATTGCCCTTTAATCTTGTGGCCTTAAACATGCCACGTGAAAAGCTGAAATTAAAATGTTACCAAAAAAAGAAGAGGCCATTTTTTTTTATACAGACTAAAAAGGAAAGGAAGTCATTCTTTTTTAAACAGAGGGAGTAATAAATGATTTATCCGAACAAGATGAAGCAAGCCAACATAGTAGAGATCCCTTTGTAACATTCGTAAAATTTAATGAACTTCATGAAGAAACGTACTGGAAACAAATTCAGGGACATAAGAAAAGGAAATATCACCATTGTCATAGTTTTTAAGAGTGTGGGTAGTACAATTGCCTGGTGTTTATGAGAGTCTATGGGTCAGCAGGAAGGGGTCTATTTGGAGTTTCGGAAATCATCTGGACTCATGTCAGAATGGAGACAAGATAGGTTACAGAGGAGGATTTTAATACAATTAGATTTCTGCAGGAATGAATTGATTCCCTTCCTCTTAGTTACAGGTGCTAAACTCGCTTCATCAAGAGTTAAGGAGTCATGGTCCAAGCCAAAACTTCAAAGATTCCTTATCCCTCAGTCAGTCACAAACAGCGCAAAAAGGAAGGATCAAAGGACAGCATTTTAACGGTGAAATCTGCCTATAACGAGTTCTAAGATGAGAGAACATAGGAGTTTCCTCACACATCTAATGGGTGCCTAGGGCATTGGGACAAGTATTATTTTTTATTGTGATTAACAACATTGGAAGCCAGTTTATGCAGAAACCATGCCGAAAAGAATGAGAGTTCAGATCATATGGTGTTTTATGTGCAAAAAAGTAGGAGAGGAAATCAAACGTCTGCAGACCATTGTCAGATGCATACAAACTACGGTGTGTGTGGAAATTGTTCGGTGTTCATAGATGATGACAGGAACTGTCAGAGATGTGCTACCAGGTTGGAAGTTCAAGAGGAAGGAGCATGAGAAATAGTTTTTTTTCTTGGGGTGCTTATGTGGACACTTTAACAATGATTTGCAGTGAAAAATTTACATCAAGATGTTCAAGATAAGCATGTGGTTCTTTAACTTACCAGAACGCACGTCGTCACTCAATTGGCCCCTCGCTTGGATTTGTTTAACAAGCATCCGGTACATCAACACCCACCAATATATATGAAGAACCAGCAAGCAAAATAGAAGAGAATTGAAGATATAGTAATAGATTGGTCCATCCACTTTGTGCTTCTCCCTATCCAGGGTTTGGAGAACTTCATAACTGCATTTACAGAAAAATAAAAGAACTTTCATATAAATCACATACACAACTATTTCTCACAAAAAGGGTAACATTAACTAGTAAGTTCATATTTCTGCAAAAACACATGAAGTTTTCAAAAGAGAACTGAACGTTAATATCAATCAATCAACAACTCCTCAATACTGAGCTAGTTGACTATATTGAATCCCCTGAATTAAGAACTGAGCATTAACACACAGCATAATTAGTTCCCGGAACCAGTGTGTCTAGGATATGGCACAAAGCAATGCAGGGAGAGCTGATTTTTTATCAAGTTATTTTTTTGGATCAAGGCAATGCAGGGAAAGTTGATTTAAAGCCTGAAGAATTATGTTAGTTTGAACTTCATCATCAACAAACCATAACAAATTGTAACTTAAAGCAAAGTAAACCACATAAGGTGGTGCTTCTATATTTATTTAAGAAGGATAAATCAAGAAAAAGAAAGTTGTACTAAGAAACAGGAAACTAGCTTTTTCGTAAATAGGAAAAGTTAAAGCACCTATGACTCACCTTGTACTCCAAAGAACCCAGAATGGGTAGTATATGAGGCGAAGTATAACCCAGGATAAAACAAAAAGAATAAACGAAAAGCTAGCAAGAGCTTCAGCACCACTGTATTTGGACATCTTTCCGATTTCGAGGAATATATCACTGGCATCATGAATGGCTAAAACTACTGAACCGACACGTGCAAACCTGCAAAAGAATGAAAACAGAAATCCAATAATGTTACATGCCCATATCTTACCTTTATGATAGCACGATTCATAGCTTTACATATTTTGATGACATCATTAAACTCAATTTTTCAGAGTAACACATCCCTCAGGGTCCTAGAAAATCTCATGAATCTTTTCAACCATAAAAGTCTTCTGAAAAGGAAGTTTTTGAACATGAAACAACGCAATTAAAATTCAATTTTGCATGATTGAGAGAGTTGTCCAAAAGAGTATCGACCTTGTCAGCAGAAGAACACCTTCACTACACAAAATGAAGGATAATTTCTAGTAGCTGAATTGTTTTTTACATGCATCCGCTTCCAATAAGAATTTTAAACTAATAACACAGACAATCCCCCAGCTCCAATCATGTCTGGCTTCGAGAAGTTGAATACCCTCAAGTTGTCCCTTTGCTAAATATGGACTTATATACCAGCAAAATCTCAGCAAATAAAATGACCTTTATTTAAAACTATAAGCTCACCTCAACAAAACACACACCTGATATTATAGGATAAGACGATAAGAATCGCAGTGGCAACATGATGACTCATTGAAACTCCAAAGTCAGAGCGCCTTGTCTCCCAAAATATTAGCGCAAATATTGAATATGTATAGAACCCACCGGTATACATATAAAGTCCCTTCAGTTTGGACCTAAATTTACATAAGACAGTCACTCAAATATGCAGAGACTATGAATCAAAACTATGTAAGCTTAATTAAAAATCATCAGATCTAGATTTTGAAAATGTTATGATTTATGGAAAAAGAGGCCATAAGCCAGTATCTTCTGTCTGCAAGAATCACAAAAAAACAGTTATTCTTGCTTGCGAACTTTACCAATTATGTCTCAATACATTACCAGTCACCGTCCATCCTCATCCCCTACCTTCTGTAATGCAACACAGAAGAGCTACACACAAAGGACACCAAGTAGGAACTAAAATAAAACAGGTCTTACTTGTACATCTGGTCAGGCCAGACCTGATCACCAGGCCCTACCCAAAAGTATCTGGTATTTGTAAACCAAGGCTCATTGTATGTCACCAAAAGTGCAAAAACTTCTGCAGAGAGAAAATATATACATTTCCATGCTGATTCTTTGAATTTTCGTATCCTTCTCCTCCGGTCATCAGTCTCATTTTCTATCACTTCTTGTCCTTTTCCAAATATTAACCTTCTGGCCACTTTCTGCAATATGTACATAGATTCCATGTTGAAAGAGAGATCATTAAGAAGAACAATTCATGTAGAAAATAGAAATTTTTTAAAAAATTCTACATGTTCTAAGAGCAGCATTACATTTGATTTTTAAGAAAAGAAGTTCCATCGAAGACTAGAAACTTGAAAGGAGGGAAACTAGAAAAGGACAAAGCAAGACCCAGATCCTTACATAATTATGTTCGCCTTAAACTTGATAAGACTTCCCTTACATAATTAAGTTTGCCTCAACTTGATAACTCTAACAACACTACTATTCACGTCTCTTTAGAGAAAATTTGCCTCATTTTTATCAACTGCTTCATGCCTCAACTTTTTATTTTTCATGTCAGCATGCTCTTCTTTTAAGCATAGCTCTTTCAATTAGTGTTTCAGAAAAGCTTTTTATTATGTGCAAACCACTTTAATCCTTTTCTGTTTCCTACAGATATTGTATCTTTTCTATTTTAATTTTATTCTTTATTTTAATTATATATAATATCGGACTGAGATGAGCTTAAAAGGAGCAACATGGTCCATAAAAATTCATATAGAAGACCCCAACTTGCTAGCAATTGAGGTTTAGTTGTAATTGTTGTTGTTAGTGTACGTGAATTGTATATTCAATATCTATAATTTGCTTTAATACTTTCTTCTTAACCGCATTAATATCTTAACATCCCTTTAGCTAAAATTTGTCCAAGTATGGCACTGTTTAAGTGATGAATGTATGTGCCAATTGCTTTATTGCTAGATCAGAAAATAAATTTTTTTAGAAAGGAACAGGGAAACGGAATCATTTCGATCACAGTTACAGTTTTCCCTCTACTGCACATAGTTTACCAAGAAATTAAGCATGTAAAGCTCTACAGAGTGTATACTCTTCATGAATCTGATAATATCACAACAAGCATCTCAACAACTTTGCATCAACAGAAACCAAAGTATACTCCCTTCTCTACACATAAGCAAACATTAACCCAGCAATGTGAGTTCTTCTCCTACTTCAAGATTGATTAACCAATATAATGCGCTTTCAGAACCTTCAACCAATCCAAATACTTATCCTCGTGAAATATCATCAGCTTTAATTTCTTACATACAATGTCCCTGGGTAGGAGGACTTTAGAACTAGCAGTTCAAAGGAATGGCTAAAAAAAGTTACCTCACTCAAAAGGTCAATGACTAACATAGATTCGTAGAACTGTCACTCAGATTCATCCACACCAGAATCAGAAAAAACTAACAAAACACCATAAAAAAACAATGAAAAAATGCACAAAAATCCCAAATTTCCAGAAGTTTCAAGACTGAATCACTCCTGACCAATTGAACAAGAGATGCCAAAAAGTGAACAAAATTCAAAGCTGAAAATATCTCAAAAACAATCTTTCAAGCAAAAATCTGACGGTGGGAAACAAGAGTGCGGACAATGGAAGAACGGAAAAATCTTTGAATGATGTGTAAGATTCATTTTCCCTATCAGAAAATTCCTTGAAGCACACCCATTTTCTCAATCTCCTCAAAAAACAGAAACTAAAGTATACTCACGTACTCTACAGATAAGCAAACATTAACCTACGAATGTGAGTTCTTCTCCTACTTCAAGATTGATCGTGTTGAAGAAGTCCCACATCGTTCAATTATGGGATGGGTAGTCTCTATATGACTTGGGCATTCGGCTAGGGGTGTTCACGGTTTGGATAAAAACCGATCCAAACCGAAAAACCGAACCAAACCGATAAAATAAAACCGATTTTATTTGGGTTTGGTTTGGTTTGGTTTTAGATTTTTGAAAACCGATAGTATTTGGTTTGGTTATGGTTTTATTAAAAAAAAACCGAAGAAATAACCGAACCAAACCGATGAATTATATACATATATTTTATTAATATACATACTTAATAGATTGTTTTTATAAACATTAAGATCTTATACATATTTTCATTAAAATTTCTTTATAATTTACTTATTGAAAACAAAAATGCCTAAGATGAAACATTTATCTTATTGATTTCATGCTTGTGAGTGTCTATAACAATTCTTGTGGGACTGAAAATGTTATTGTCTCTTCCTTCTACGCTAATATAGTGAATTTTAAAGCTTTATTGATAGTAAATTTAGTGATCGAAAGTTCAGTAATAATTTAAGTCATTCTAACTATTTTTCGTTTTAAATGCATTGTTGTCACTTTTTTCATATTTTGAATGAATTGTTTCTTTTATTTTTGTGTATGGTTAATAACCGAATAACCGAACCAAACCAAACCGAAACCGATAACCACCAAACCGATAAATGTATATTATATTTGGTTTGGTTTGGTTTTGATAATTTAAAAACCGATTAAGTTTGGTTTGATTTTGGTTTTAACCAATAACCGATCCAAACCAACCCGTGAACAACCCTAGGCATTCCTCACGTCTTGAGCTAACTTTTAGCGTTGAATAAGGCCCAAGTTTCATAAAATGGTATAAGAGCAGCACACATCCCATTCTCATTCACAATGTTGAGCTCCCGTATTAAAATTGTTCATGCTCCAGATGTTCAACCAAGTCCCACAAGGTCAATCATGGGATGGATGGTTTCTACTCTCTCCTCACCTCTTGAGCTAGTTTTAGGGTTGAGCTAGACCCAACTATCATAACAGATTGACCTATACCTTCAACCAATCAAAACACTTATTCCTCATGAATATCATCAGTTTTACTTCTAAAACTAACAGTTCAAACGATAGCTACAACAATCACCACACTCAAAAGACCAGTTAACTAAAATATAGATCATACAACTAACATTCAAATTCATCCACACCATAATCAGCAAAATAAGCCAAATCCCATCTACAAACAACCAAAAAAATCCACAAAAATCCCAAAAAATCAGAAATTTCAAGACTGAAACAGTTGGAACAAATTAAACATACCCAAAAAAGAAATTTAACAGAAAATTACCTCAAAAACAAATCTATCAAGCAAAAATCTGACAGTAGGAAAGAAGACGGCAAACAATGGAAGAACAGCGAAATCTTCATATGATGGGTAAGATTCATGTTCCCAATCAAGAAAAGTCCCTTTAAGCAAACCCATTTTCTCAGAATCCCAAAAAGATTCAATCTTTACCAGTAAATTGCGTTAAATCTATGAATCCTTTTGAACTCTTTGAGAAAAAATCAATTCTTTATAACAGCGACTTTGGGAAGCTTCGTTTAACTCGAAATAAAAATATTGGATCAAGTGGTGAACTAGGTGGGTCCATGACAGATTTTATTTTTCTTAAAATAATGAATTTTCTAAACTATATATTACTATATTTTTTATATATTTATTTATAGCAAAGAGTTTTTATAGCTTTAATTAGGTCCACATGTAGGTACGATTGATTCCATCGATCCAATAAAAATCACTTCTTTCAAAGTTAATGAGTCGTGTAATAGGCAATATTCCACCTGGTTCAAAGGAGCAATTGAGTATGTCACGACAACTTATATAATAGTAATGGAAGAAAATATGTTTAGAATAAAAGTATGTCGCAGTCACAAAATCTAGATTCAAAGTATTCCTTGAATATATTTTTGGGTTGTTTTATTAAAGTGAGTCGTTAGGATCGATCTTCGTCAAATATTTAACGAACATTGTATGAGATTGGATGAGAAATATGAAACCATATGAAATAATGGTGCTTCTTCTAAGTTTTTATTAATTTGGTTTTTTTCTTTTTTTTCTTAATAAGTATTAGTATTATTTCTTTTATAATAATGATTTTGTAATTAATATGAAAGTTGTATAAAAGGCTATCAAGGATTATTAAGCAATCATGGTATATAAGTGCTTAAAAAAAATGATCTTATAGTTATAGTGGCTTCCCACGACTATGCAACTAACCAAAAAATGTATTGTATGTTTTAACCGTTCTTTGTTAATATGTATATTTATTGCTGTTAATTATTTTTTTTGTTCTAGTGAATGTTTATTAGTATATAAGTAAAATAAATATATTCTCAAAAATATTTATATATAATCTAGTAAAAAATAATGTGAGTGGAATGGGTTGACGTGAGAATCAAAGTGGGGTTCAAGAGTGGGGGTGGAGGCATCGAATAGGTGAGAAAAGATAATGAACTTGGGATGTTACTTATGAAACTTGCTTTCATTAGAAAAGTCATTTTTTTCTCAAATACCGCATGTTTTATGTGCTATATGAGTAAATATTTTTAAAAGCGAGTATAAATTAAATGATCGTGTCGAAACAGATTGCTCGCGACCAGAATAGCGAAGTGGTGCAAACTTTAAATAAAAATTAATTGGGCTAGTGATTTGGGCCCAAAGCTGTTGTCAAGCAGATCTTCTTTACCATTTGGGCCTTCAAAACTTGGCCCATGCTTATTTGGACTTTCCCAAGTGGACTTCCCAATGTTTAACAAAACAAAAAGGGTCTTGAGGAAATGAATTCCAAATTAAATTTGATAAAAACTTATTCGTATAGAGTGTTTTTACCAAATCATATTAACTTATTATAGTTAAATGAGAAAATACATCTATCGATCATAGATTTTTTTGGAGGGTATGGGGGGGGGGGGGATTTGGTGGAAGTCATTTTTTTCTCAAATACCGCATGTTTTATGTGCTATATGAGTAAATATTTTTAAAAGCGAGTATAAATTAAATGATCGTGTCGAAACAGATTGCTCGCGACCAGAATAGCGAAGTGGTGCAAACTTTAAATAAAAATTAATTGGGCTAGTGATTTGGGCCCAAAGCTGTTGTCAAGCAGATCTTCTTTACCATTTGGGCCTTCAAAACTTGGCCCATGCTTATTTGGACTTTCCCAAGTGGACTTCCCAATGTTTAACAAAACAAAAAGGGTCTTGAGGAAATGAATTCCAAATTAAATTTGATAAAAACTTATTCGTATAGAGTGTTTTTACCAAATCATATTAACTTATTATAGTTAAATGAGAAAATACATCTATCGATCATAGATTTTTTTGGAGGGTATGGGGGGGGGGGGTATTTGGTGTCCAATACCCTCATTAGAGTCCGACTAATTTGGTTCACGTTATTCGTTAAAATAAAAGATTGATATAGTTCAAAAATAATTTGGATGTTGCAGAAATTTATTGTATGAAAATCACTACCAAATCATAAGATTTCGAAACTTCACTATTAAATCATTAGAAATGATATAAATTAATGGAGGTTTATTCAAGCAAGTGATCATTAATTAGTTTGTGTATAATTAGGTTTTAGATTTTCAAGTAATACAACGTGTTGAGATTATTAACCATTAATTTGAAGAATTTATTAGGATTATTTGGTGTTTGGATACTATATATATATGTGTGTTATAATCTATATAAGAGTGATAGCTGTATGATTATAAAGACGTGTGGAGAACAAAAGCAATCATGATTTAGATATTATATAATTATAAAGACGCGTGAAAAAACCAAAAACAATCTTGATTTAGTTTGTATAATTAGGTTTTCAAGACTTTTAAATTAGTGATACTACAAGTAGTTTGAAGAATTTATTATGAATATTTGACGCTTGAATAATATAAGATAGATATGTGTTATCACCCTACATAGGAGCGATATTTGCATGACTATATAATTAGGTATTAGGCTTGCAAATTAAATAGCAACACTATATGCATGTTGAGATAACTAATCATCATTTGAAAAAATAATTACGAAATATTTAATGCATGGATATACTATAACTAGATATTTGTTATTTTATCATAGAAGCAACAGTTGCATGATAATATAAAGACGTGTGGAACAAAAATAATTATAAATTAATTCCATTTGTACAATTAGGTTTTAAGTCTTGAAAATTAAATAGCAACACTACATGTTGAGATTAACATGGACAACTATGATTAATAGTAAATTAGTAATTAATTTGGCTATATAATTGATTTATATATTTAGGGGTAGAATTAATGTTTCACCATAAAAGAAAGCAAACTTATGGACTTTAATTTTTTTCTAAAAATATCCAATTTCTTGATTGACAGCATTTGATGGAACAAGCAAATTAGACTAGTCCAATGTAAGAAAATAGATTTAATAATTGGAGCTATTAGGTCCTGAAATAACATGTCATGTTTAAGCTTATACCCCATATATCCTTCAATCAAATCAAAATAATGAGTTAATTATAAACTTAAATTATTTTAGAGAAGATTACCATTATAAAAGTATAATGTTATAACAAATTAAAATTATATATTATATAATTTAGTATTGCTTTACACTTGGTTTGATTATTAATTCTGAAATAAGCTATATCAAAATTAGTAATTGATTTGGAATAAATTATCTCTGTCAGATTACAAATTAATAGTACAAGATTAATTATTCAGGGATAAAATAATAAAAATATGCATGAGGTTTCTCAAATCCTTTTCTATTGAATAAAATAAATGATATTTTATAAACAAAACAAACACTTTCTTCTTAATTAATTATAAATTATGCAGTGATATTATTTTTATTAATACCAAAATAATAAATCTCAACATAATTTATCTTCAAATCAATGTAGGTCCTTTTAATAGGAGTTGACATGAAGGAAAATTCTAAGGGATCATTTATTTTAGCTTCAAAACATAGCAAAACACATTATATTTGTCGACATAATAATAATGAAATGCACATAACTGTATCAACACGTATACAATATCGGTGTAACGAAATACGTTGTATTTGTGCTTATAACAATAACGAAATACATTGTATTTGCGTATAGTATTTAACAAGTATATCCACACATATTCAATATATCTACTACCTAACTATATCCACACACATAATAAATGTATCCGTACGTATCTACTACAAAATCACAAACTATCGTTATATTATGTACATTTTTTAAAACCACCACTATTTCAAGTAAATATAGAAACTTAGTTCATTTTGTCACGTAGTTTTTAAATGGATATATATAATTTATTGAAAGCCTTAATTATTTCCATTCTTAATCTCAGTTTTGAGAATGAAAAAAGATTATATGTTCGCGCTTGCACTTAGGACCTTACATGGCGAATGTAAAAGGTATGATCGCACTTACTCTTAAATGAACTTTACATGCCGTCGATCTGAATTAGTCAAAACATCAAAACAAATACTGAACATCGGAAAAAAAAAATGACCATCCACTCCCATCCACCACCTAAGAACCAAAAAGAAGGGAATTTAATTTTTTATATTATATTAGAATAAAAAGAAGAGATAACTTGCCCCATGTTCTAATTTCATCTTACCATGTTCAATTCCAACACTAATATATCAAAAAATGAACAAAAAAAAAATACTTAAAGAAACAGACTGGCTATGGCTCTTTGCTCTTTCTATAGCCATTCTATTGGTTGGTCACTTCTGATAGGGAATATTTCTATTTAGTGCAATAAAATCTAGAATAATTTAACTTATCAATGAATGATTAAACCTAACATATAATGCCAGATTAATATGCATGAACCTCATCTGTCACATTGAGGAATAGAATTTTAAACCTTCATATCCAACTTAAATAGAATCAACAAACTTGTTTTAATAACGTGTCTGAGTTGGCTTATGCGCACGTCAACTAATTTCACATGATATATACTCTTTGTAAATTGTCCTACCAACACAGGTATCAGAGAACTCTATGAAAAGAAGTCATGTAGTATTTTTGCCCATCAACAAACTTTTTTTTATTACGTGTCTAAGTCAACTTGCACGCACCTCAACTAATTTCATAGGATATATATGTTCTTTGTCCTAGCTACCAACACAGGTACTAGAGAACTCTATGAAAAGAAGTCACTTAGTGTTTTTACCTCTGTTAGAATTCAAACTTGAAACCTAACGACACCCAACACACTTCATTAACCACTCTTAGATTCTAATATTAATTATATATATACTCTTCATTGGCCAATGAAACTAAAAGCCAACCAAATTTAGTTAGAACACTATACTGCCAGATCACTAATTAGTGCTTTGTAAATATCACATTATCTGTCTATCGAGCTGTTTTAGAGAGTGCCTAATTAACCAATATTTTTCTTAAAAAAGGAAAAAAGTATTTAAAGCACCTCTGAACTTAACTCAAATTATTAGTTTCATTTCTGAACTATTGATACAGTACCCCTCTACTTGACTAAATAAACTTAGATACACCCCCGATCTGCGACATGACATAACAAGTGATCTCAAACTCTTGTAGGAGCATGAAGCTCTTAATAAAAAGTCAAAATAAGTGTTCAAAACACCTCTAAACTTTTCGATAAATTAAGAGTGTATTTCACTCATATTGCAAGATCAAAGATGTATTTAAGTTCAGTTAGTCAAGTAAATAACTGTTTTTAAGATTGTCAATAATTCGGAGATGAAACTAATAATTCATGCCAAAATTATGAACAAAACTTTGGTGATGTGTAAAAATGACTTCCACAGAAAAAATGATGACACACATGCATGCATATGATTGCAATCCAAAAAAATATTAAAAGCATCAATGTTCTTGCACATGAGGCCTTAATTTCCATAATTTTAAGTGATGAAAAAAAAATAACACATGATAGAAGAAAACAAGCTGTTGAATCAAATTCCCAGCTAAGAAAATGTTGTCCCATTATTTTAAATAACTTCCAAGAACTAGCACCCCACACCATATGGAGCCCAAAAAATGAGGAAAAATATTTCAAGATTCTATCAAAAAAAGATAGCCACCCTATATATAGACCTGGAAAACATGCAAAGTGACATTTGATGTCTAATCTCAATAGATAATAAGCCAAAAACAAGAATATAAAGTGGGGAATGCTCATTAAGATAAGAAAGAAATAAACAATATGAGAAAAAGTTCACCCTTTTCTTGAATGGTATATAGCAAATCATGATATAAATAGCAAAAGATGAAATAACGGTCAAAAACATATCTGAAGTATCACTTGTTTGCGAGTTTATTCCTACCTGAACTATCACCAACTATTTATCAAAACATGTTTTGAAATTGGCGTTTGTATTCAAACACTTGGTTTAGTCAGCATCGAAGTGTTATTGATATATAGTTGGTGATAGTTTAGGTAAGGAAACACAAACACCTAATAGTACAGATCAGATATGAAACTCGTAAAAAAGTGATACGCCAGTGTCTTTTTTGATCTCATATAAGAAGCCAAAAGACAGTTGGATTCAGTGCATATATCTCACATGAATTAAAAGTTCTTATATCTAAAGAGTACTGTGATAGGGCCTCTTTTATCTATTCAAGAACATTGGGACTTACTTAGCTATTTCTGGTGTGGGGCACTCTTCTTTGTACTGCTATTTCAGAACTTGCTTCTCTATTTATGAGATAGACACTGTGAGTAAATATGATGATATATCAGGTGTGACAGATAAGTATAACAAGTGAACATGCATGGAGGATATGAGTAAAGGTTAGTCTTTTTTGTTCTTTTTTTCTTTGAATGGTTTTCAGTTTTCAGTGAGGGTAATGGAGTATCCTAAACATCCTGGAGGAACAGAAGAATGCAACAGCAATGAGTCTGGTTGGACGATGTATATCGGTTCACCTTACTGTGAGTATAATCAAATAGATGATGATGATGATGAAGGAACTCCAATGAAGGGTGATGATCATGTTGAAGATGGTGGTAGCGATGATTCCATGACTTCGGATGCTTCATCTGGTCCAAGTCATCAAGGAGTAGTACTATGCACAAACATGGAGCAAATTTATGGAAAGCATGTGGAAAAAGATATCAGGAAGTTCTCAAGCAAGGAACAACTACAGCAACAAAAACAGGCAAAGAAGAAATTGTCTGATAAGAATACAAAAGCAGCAAAAGAAGATTCAGGACATAAAGCAAAGAGTGGCAAAGGTTATGGTTATTGCAGATCAACAACAAGGGGAAAACATGTGAGTTAAGAGCCAAAACCGAGACGCCACAATCACTGTAAATCCTTCTGCTTTGATTCCCATTTCTGATATTTCACCTTTGTTATTAGAGATCCTGTATAAGATTAGGCAAACCTATTCAGCACATGAACAACAAATGTAATACATTATATATCCTATAATGTCAAGATTTAAGAGTCTGTCATTCCTGATGTAAATTTTCACATATCTTCAAATGTCAAGTTTTCATCTCTTTCTTTTCGATCGATAAATCTCTTTAATCAGTCACTCTATGAGGCAGGAAATTGAGGAGCTTGTTATAATCTTTCACTTCTATTTTTGTTCAAATAAGAGTTAGTTTTTTTGAGTTTCTTGTTTTTAGATATTCTAAGCTTGTTTTCGAGCTGCTTCAACCGTATTGGTAGGAGAACTTACCTCAGAAGAAGAACTGTAAAGTAAATGTAGCAAGAAAAGTAAATTATGTCTAAGAATCAAAGAAAGGGAAGTGATGAAGTACATGAGAAGGAGTGAGTTCAAGTCCAAGCAGCCTCAAAAGCTTAGTGTCCTTTAAGAATGTTAGTCTGTGTGCACCTCAAGTGTTCTTCCGTGTATCTATTACCTCCCATCAGCACAGGTATCGAGTAACTCTAGCCACCAAAACTTAGGCAAATGGGAAATCACCTAGTTTTGTTGTCTCTGCAAGGCCTATCTCCAAAGTTCTTCCCTACTTAATTGACCGCTAGACCACACCCTTGGGTGCACGTTCAAAACTTGCATTTACTCATAGAGGCAAAACCTCATTTTCAGGATTCACATAACAGAGTGAAAATGACATCTCATTTGTTACTTTCTACTGAGGCAATAAGCAAGAAGTAGCAAATTGATATAGCTAAAACTTTTGATGAACCAACCAGCCATGTGACGAAAAGATATGCAGAATTGACAATTCAAACATCTGTCACTAGCTTGCTAACATCTTGAGTTCAGGCTACGTGTACCATCTACAAACAGACAACCTAAGACGATGTTAAGATAGCTACGTTTCATGTTGCAATAATTTGAAGGTGTAAAAATGAGTTGTCTATATCATTAGTTTGCAAATTAACTCAGACAGAATCAAATTTACAATGACTCAATCAGATATAAGAAACTAGCAAAACAGATGAATGTCTCAAAGTAAGACTAGTGTAGAAAGTAATAGAAATTAAAACAAGAAACCTATAAGCTCCATGGATACTGTTGGACAATGACAGTAATAAAGATGCATAGACATTGACAAACAAGTCTCAGTAAGGCCAGCTGCTTACTGAAAATTTGCTCATGAGAAGTTAGAGGCAGAATTTTCCACATCTGCCACAAAGTTAGAGGCAAAAGAGAGTTGTAATACCACTACATAGCCATCATTTTCGTCTAAGTAAAATCAATGGGAAAGAGGAACTGATGGACAAGAACATACATACGAGAGGAAATTAATTTTTTGAAGGTCTAAGCTTGCGAGTGTTTGACTTGATGATAAAGGTTAAGGGAACTCTAGTTCCTAGAAAGATTTAAACCTCAGAAAACACACTGATAGGGGCCTCCAATGGACTTGATTAGAAAATGCAGCAACTTTAGGCTTTGGCATGACGATAGTAATAGGCAAGGAGTGTTTATATTGCTTACTGGACTTGCCAACAAAGGTTAATGGAATTCGAGTCATTTGCTTGATTCAAACTGCAGAAAACACACTGATAACAGCGTCTCACCCTAACTTGCTCACTTAGCAAGCAACTCAACTTAACTTATTGTTTGATAAAGAAAGAGATTAAAATGATCAGTCCAAAAGTTCATAGCAGGTTCCCAATCATCCCTAAATTATGGGGAAACTTGCCCTGTTCATGTTATCTGATGTTATATCAGAAAAAAATTCAGAACTCTTCTTGCATCCAGTACTCAACATTTGGCACCATATCGAGAGGTCAATACCAGATCTTCCATACCAGGGGTTGATCCTAGCAAAGGTATTACTTTTATTCAGTATATACTAGCACAGATCATTCAAATGAATCAGACAATATGTAGTGAACGAAGAAGATAAATGTATTAAATGGTCAAGGAAAATGAGAATGCAAATCACCATAGAGCAAAAGTAATGGCTGATGAAGATCTAAGAGGCTTATCTAAAACAAGAAATAATACTCTCTGATTGTACGACAGGTTCCAATAACTTGGGAGACATAATATGAGAGAAAAGCCGCCAAGGCCTACAGGTACAAAATACTCCACAACAAACATATAAAAACTTCCAGCAGTGACAACATGCACTTTATTCAATTAGGTCAATGACAAGAACGTAAACAGCAGAGCTCAGATCTTCGACTGTTTGGCAATCTTGAACCACTCAGTATGAAATGACCCAGGCATATCAGTCCTCTCATAAGTATGAGCACCAAAGTAATCCCTTTGAGCTTGGACTAAATTTGCAGGAAGCCTTTCCCTCCTGTACGAGTCAAAGTAAGCAAGACTTGAAGACATGCCAGGTGTGCTAATACCCGAGGTTATAGCTAGGCAGACCACTCTTCGCCAGGCAGACTGGCGTTCAACTACCTCCTTTGCAAACTCTTCATCCACAAGTAGGTTAGCGAGATCTGCGTTTCTGTCATAAGCTTGCTTAATACGATCCAAAAATATGGCACGGATAATGCAACCACCTTTCCAAATCCTGGCAAGCTCCCCTAGTGTCAAGTCCCATCCCTTCTCAGCACTCTTTGCCCTTATCAAATTCATTCCCTGAGCATAGCTACATATTTTTGAAGCATAGAGTGCTTTTCTGACATCGTCAATCAATTGCTTCTTATCCACAGACTGTTCAACAAGGATGTCGCTGACCCCACAAGATTTGAAAACTTTGGCTGCTTGCACCCTTTCATCCTTCAATCCACTAAGGAATCTGGAATCTAGGGACGAGGCTATTGTAGGAGCAGCAATTGACAGTTCAGCAGCTTGCTGAACAGTCCATTTACCAGTACCTTTCATTCCAGTCTTGTCTAAAACCTTGTCTACCAAATGTCCATCTGCTTTGTCATCCTTGATTCCAAATATATCAGCTGTAATTTCAATCAAGAAGCTCTGGAGCTCCCCGTTGTTCCATTCTGAGAAGGCTTGATGCAATTCATCATTAGAGAGCTTCCCAACAGATTTCAGAACGTCATAAGCCTCTGCAATCAACTGCATATCACCATATTCAATTCCATTGTGAACCATCTTAACAAAATTTCCAGAACCACCTTTACCAATGTATGTAACACAAGGTCCACTATCAGGAACTTGAGCAGCGACCTTCAGTAAGATATCTTCTATGTACTTGTAGGCTTCAAAAGAGCCTCCAGGCATCAGTGACGGTCCATTTCGAGCACCCTCTTCACCACCTGAAACTCCCATCCCTAGATAACGAAGACCTAACTCAGCCATTTCTTTCTCTCTCCTCTCCGTGTTCTCATACCACTCGTTGCCACCATCAATGATACAGTCTCCTTTCTCCATGTAAGAAGATAGGGTTTTGATGGTCTGATCAACTGGTGCTCCAGCCTTGACAAGAATGATTATGACGCGAGGCTTTTGGATAGAGAGGACAAAGGACTCTGGGTCATGAAAGCCATAGAGAGGAAGATTTCCTTCCTTTTTAGCTCGTTCAACAGTCTCATCAACTTTTGAAGTGGTTCGGTTGTAAACAGATATAGGGAATCCTTTCTCAGCAATATTGAGAGCAAGATTTTGGCCCATAACAGCAAGGCCAGCAAGACCAATTCTTGTCGGGGTAGCCATGTTGTGTACCTATGACCAGAGGATGGGAAATTAATGAAACTGAAATCATGAAAGGTACAAGCAGCAATAGCTTATAGCAACAACGAGAACAGATAATTAGAACACATTTTGGAAGGACATTTCTGCCAGCATCCACTCTCATTATCACTTCCCGCATGGGTTATTAGTTCTAGGATTAAACTAAAGAAAGAATTAAAAATCATGATTCCTACTGTATTCCCCTCAGTCACGACACGAGTTTAAACAACAAGTTGACTTCAATTTGTCAAAAGTTGCTCAATGAAAGGGAACAATTTGATTATTTGGAGTCTTGTAAAGATGCACCACGAGTGAGAAAGATCAATGGTTAGAAATAGATTCAACTATTTTTTCTGTCAAACCATTAGCAGAGAAATGACTATTCAGATACCTTAAACTGAAAGGGTAGTGAAAAATTGTTTCCAAATTGCTTTACCAAACTGCAGGAAGGAATAACAGAATCTGATGACAGAGCAATACGAGAAAGTGCCAAGAAAAAGACAACTATTGTATACTAAAGAAACAAAAACATCTTAGATCAGATCTGGATGAAACATAAAAAGAAAAAGTTCCAAACTTTTTGCAAAAAACACAAAAAGAAAGCTACACCGAAAGAGAAAAAACAAAGAACAAACTTTAAGAATCCTAACTAAGTGATCCAACAATACAGAACCTCAGGTACCATAAATCCTGAAGACTTTTTTTTTAAGCTACTCAACCAAAAACACCCAAATGAAGCAACGAGAAAAACCCATATCAGAATTCAAGAATTAAAGCCAACTTCTTCAATCACATACTAAATCACAACATAAAAATCAGAACTTTAACAGATTAAACAACACCAAGAAAGCTACTAATGATCTTGGGTTGTTAAGATCTTCAAATACATAGAGAATGTGCAAAGACACAAGTTTAATGTGTTGATTCACCTACCCCAAGACCCCCCAAATGAAGCAATGAGAAAAACCCATATCAGATATCAAGAATTAAAGCTAACTTCTTCAATCAAATACTACATCACAAAGTAAAAATCAAAACTTTAACAAATGAAACAAAACTAATAAAGCTGCTAATGATCTGGGGTTGTTAAGATCTTCAAATACAAAGAGAATGCTTAAAGACACAACTTTAATGTGTAAATTTACCTACCCAAAGACACCCCAAATGAAGCAATGAGAAAAACCCATATCAGATATCAAGAATTAAAGCTAACTTCTTAAATCACAAAATAAAAATCAAACTTTAACAAATTAAACAACACTAATAAAGCTACTATTGATCTGGGGTTGTTAAGATCTTCAAATACATAGAATGCATAAAGACACAAGCTTAATGTGTTGATTCACCTACCCCAAGACACCCCAAATGAAGCAATGAGAAAAACCCATATCAGATATCAAGAATTAAAGCTAACTTCTTCAATCAAATACTACATCACAAAGTAAAAATCAAAACTTTAACAAATGAAACAAAACTAATAAAGCTGCTAATGATCTGGGGTTGTTAAGATCTTCAAATACATAGAGAATGTGCAAAGACACAAGTTTAATGTGTTGATTCACCTACCCCAAGACACACCAAATGAAGCAATGAGAAAAACCCATATCAGATATCAAGAATTAAAGCTAACTTCTTAAATCACAAAATAAAAATCAAACTTTAACAAATTAAACAACACTAATAAAGCTACTATTGATCTGGGGTTGTTAAGATCTTCAAATACATAGAGAATGTGCAAAGACACAAGTTTAATGTGTTGATTCACCTACCCCAAGACCCCCCAAATGAAGCAATGAGAAAAACCCATATCAGATATCAAGAATTAAAGCTAACTTCTTAAATCACAAAATAAAAATCAAACTTTAACAAATTAAACAACACTAATAAAGCTACTATTGATCTGGGGTTGTTAAGATCTTCAAATACAAAGAGAATGCTTAAAGACACAACTTTAATGTGTAAATTTACCTACCCAAAGACACCCCAAATGAAGCAATGAGAAAAACCCATATCAGATATCAAGAATTAAAGCCAACTTCTTCAATCAAATACTAAATCACAACATAAAAATCAGAACTTTAACAGATTAAACAACACCAAGAAAGCTACTAATGATCTTGGGTTGTTAAGATCTTCAAATGAAAACCCATATCAGAAATCAAGAATTAAAACAAACTTCTTCAATCAAATACTAAATCACAAAAAAATAATCAGAACTTTAACACATTAAACAAAGAACAAAACCAAGAAAAGCTAAAATTACCTCGTAGAAGTCGCAAAGAATACTTTTGAAGAAAAAATAAATGAAAACTTTAGGATCTGAGGGTTGTTATAAGATGTTCAAATAAATAAGAGGACTAAAGTGTGTGAACTCACCTACCAAAAAAAGTGACAGAATATTTCGAGAAAATAGTTTGAGTGTCAAACTATTTTGGTCACGTGTTTGATATTTGTATTAAAGTTAGATTAAATATAAATTTATTAAAAAAAATCATCGGTAAATTAAATATTAAACATCTATTACTATTTATATTATCATGAATATTTTATATGAATTTCAAATATCTCTCAGATATTTTTGAGTCATTAGTCACGAGACAAAAAATTCTGTACTTTTCTGTCATAAAATAATATAAGCATGATTGGAATGATTCTTTAATTCTTATACTACTTGTTTGATAGAAATTTTACACATAATATCAAATAGATCAAGGTTTCATTTTTTTTTTTCTTACTTTTTTTTTTGGGGTAGAAAATGAAATATTATCTATAGTTAAACGTCCGATGTTACATTATCTCGGTTACGGACTAACTTATAATATTAATTTACTAGATAGTAATCTTTCATCAACAAAGATTGTGATGGAGTGATAAATATTTTTTTATTCTTAATCAAGAGGTCACGGTTTCAAGTCCCTTACTCTCAATGTGGGACTTTTCGACACGAGTTCAGATTTAGTCAGACTCCAATGTAAATATCGAACACTGTGTTAATCATTTCTTAAATAGGTTAAGGTTGCAAATTTTAGAAATTGAAAACATGGAAATTATAGTTAAGAATAAAATACAGTAATATTCCAATAACCCACTCAATTTTTCCTCATTTGGAATCCCAAATTTATACATTAATTAACTCGAATATCATATTTAGCATATGCCATTTCATCTAGAATATTCTTTCATATTTTAATTTCTACAAAGTATAAAATAAATGTTGTTAAATACAATTGGTTCCTGTATCTAGTTTTTAATAAACCTTCATGTTAGCGGTTGGGTAGGTAATAGGTTGATGATAAAATACTCAAACACCAATATAGGTTGCAGAATAATAATCGAAATTTCTTCACTCTTAATTAAAAATTCGAGTTTGAAATTTAGGCATGCGATTTTTTTCTTTTGTTAGGAGTGTTGTCCCAAAAATAAGTTTCACAATGCGTAAAATTAAATTAACTAGACTTCCGTATAAATTTTGAATATCGAATAAAAGTATTCGATCAAGATTTTCTTGAAAATAATATGTATTCGTACATGTTTTCTAAAAAAAAAATGATTTCATTCTCAAGACTCAAATTCAACATCTTCATTTGAAGAACGAAAGAGTATTTCATTTTCGAAACTCAAATTCGACATCATGAAAAAGTATGTACCACTTCACCCGTTTAAGTTGCATGAGAACCACACAAAAATCCTATCTACGTAAACTCATCACTTTGATCTCTCTATACCCCTCTTTCTCCTTCTTCCTTCCACCATGAACAATGCTTCTCTTTAACCCCATCTCCATCTCCTTCACCCTTAAACCCACCGCCCACCACCACAACCACCACCGTAACGTCGCCGTTTTCTCTCAAATCCAACCCATTCCCATTCCGATCACCGCCACAAATCTCTCAATCTCCGATGAATCTCTCCGTTCAAAAGGATTCAATTTCCACCGTACGATCACCGATCTCAACCTCGACCATCTCAACTCCGTCTTCGTAGCCGTCGGATTTCCCCGACGCGACACGGAGAAAATCCAAATCGCATTAGAGAACACCGATTCACTTCTATGGATCGAATACGAGAAAACTAAACGGCCGGTGGCGTTCGCCAGAGCCACCGGCGACGGCGTATTCAATGCGATTATATGGGATGTTGTGGTGGATCCGAATTTTCAAGGGATTGGATTGGGGAAAGCTGTGATGGAAAGATTGGTCACCGAGCTGTTACGCAAAGGGATTACGAATATTGCTCTTTATTCGGAGCCCCGAGTTCTCGGGTTTTATAGGCCTTTGGGCTTTGTTGCTGACCCGGATGGGATCCGAGGAATGGTTTATTCTAGGAGAAAGAATAAAAAATAGGTGACAATATATTTTACTTTTTTTTTGTATTTTATTGATTTATAAGTGATGTGATTAATTGTATATGCCATTTTGTTTTAATAGAGTAATGTCCTAGTTGTATTCGTTCATAAGAAATAAAACGAAAAATAATTTAAGTTTTACACTCTGACAATGTATGAATTATTTGCAGGTGATTCTATTTAATAACATTAGTCGATAGCGTAGAATAAATGGCACACTAACTTCCTGTAACAAGTTTAAATTACATTGTCGGCATAAGAAGATCATTGTGTATGTATACATTTGTTCAAAATGCATTTCCTTTTAATGCGATGAGCTTAAGCAAATCATCTAACATGTACATACGCTTTATCCTAGCGAATAGAAGATACTCAGCTCCACACAACATAGAGATTAGCACACTTTCGGGAAGAACATAGAATTGTAGGAGATCCAGCATGCAGAACACGGCGATCATTATAAATTAATGAATTAGAAATGCTGTAATATACTCTTTCCCATAACTTCTCATACCAGACCAACCCACTAAAATGCAAATAAGGATCAGAAATGTGGTCAATATCACGAAGAATAAAGAGATACCGTCTATACACAAATAAAAATTGATGTTTTCATAAGGAAGCCATCGAAGGCTTTCCACAAATTGAGATTTGGCCGTAGAAGGATCGAATTGTTCTTCAACTAGCAAGTATGTACATGTTCTTTTAGAGATATGAGAAACTTGAATCTGTCACTTGATGGTGAAAATGATCAATTTTTTTCTTCTTCACGGTAGAGGTTTTCATCAGCAATCATGGAAGAAATTGTTAGAAGTTGGCATCGTTATGATGAGCTAGTAGTACCTTCTTTTGCTCCCAGCAAGATAATTAGCTATATCTCCTTCATGTCTGAATTAAAGACCAGTTGCCTTTAGACCTGATAGACCAGAGAGCCTTGGACCTACAGATCATTTACGCGATAAAAACATTGGATTTTGGGAGTTAAATTATCGACATCAGACTACATACAGAGACATGGAGAGAGAGTTTGACAATTTACTTATTATAGTTGTTGGTAGGACGAGGAGTACCTGAAGTTGGCATCGGTGGTGGTGGTCGTCTTATTTGTCTAGATACTGGTTCGGGGATGTCAATAACAACAGCATCTGATATCAGGAAGGTCTTGGCAACTGCTGCTGCATGCTCCAGGCAACATCTAACAACCTGTTTCACGATTTCAAGGAAGTTTATGGTGCACTAACAGAATCAAACTTGTTAACCATCTAGTATAAATTGATAAATAGAGGAGTCCAGGAATATGTGTTGGAAAACAGAGTTGTGTTTTGTAGTATCAGTTACGATGTTTGATTCCTTCTCCAACCATACTACGAGATATAGTTTTATGGCAAAGGCGGAAGTGGAGGACTCTCCCTCTTCACATTAGACAAAATATCGATTATCTTACCTTTGTAGGATCTAAAATTTTGGCAGCCATCAGATCTTCATATCTGTCTCTTGCAGCATTATATCCATATTTCATGTCATCGACTGACAAAATCTGCAATTATGTTAAAAATTCAAATTAACCACCAGATAACGTATTTCAGTTTTGAGTTTAATAACTTTGTTGGCTGAAACAAACTGCATAAAAATGACGAAACATTCAAAGCTACCTTCTCTACAACAATGCTCCCATTTACACCAGCATTCTTTGCTATCTGTTTTGCCGGATAGGATAGTGCTCTTTTGAAAATATCAGCTCCTATCTGCGAATAATTCGAGGAAACTGTCAGTCCAGAGATCAGATAAGCAAAAGCAACACCAGTTGGAGAAAACACGAATATCCAATACTCGTGATGTAAAGCAAGCAGTTCAAGAAACTGAGAAGTCAGTTTAATGAAATGAAAGTTGCTTTCAGAAAATGAAACTGAATAAGAACCATCTATATTATGAACCTTCTGATCCTCATTGTCCAACATTTCTTTGATAGCATCCACCTTTGATGATAGTCTCAGTAGACAACAGCCACCACCCACTACTACTCCTTCCTCAGTAGCAGCCTGAGCAGGCAAAGTTAAAAAATTTACTGCTTTGAAGAAAGATCACTTTAAGAAATATTTGATAGCACAATGTGGAATAAATCCTAGTAATGATACTTTATGCCATATCCTATCTTATCTTAAGTGCTTTAAACAAAAAATTACGTCAAAATAGTTCACGTGTAGTCAGGATCAGATGCACAACGTGGCAGTGAGATTGGCGCATCCATTACCTTCAACTTGCATTATAGATATGCAGTTGAAAAATTTCTAATAACACAATATTTATGCTAAATTCGTACTAATTGTCACAAAGGAGTTGAGGATGCTTTGGTGTCTCGCATCGACCAACATAAAAGCCTGATTCTGACTTTACCTTTCTTCAAGGGTACTTTTGAAAGATGAGAGTGTTCACAGAGGCAAATTCAGAATTTAAGCGTTATCAGGTTCTAGAACAGAACTTTTATTTTACTTTTTTTTTAGTGCTGATTGCTGTTTTAAGATATTAAAAGTTATTATATAAAGTAATCGGATGACAAGTGGCTATGCTTGTGTCTGATACTTCAAACACGAACAGAAAAATTTCATAATAGATCATGTATAATCAGCCATGGATTTTAAGTACTGGGAGAAGGGGTAAATTACCCGTGTTGCATTGAGGGCATCCTCAATCCTTAGTTGTTTGTCTTTCAACTCAACCTGTGTTTGTGCTCCCACCTACAACTTATACAATCAAATATACCGTGGGTATCAAACATATTTTATAATATAGATTGACAAGACGCGGGGACAGATCTTTTGTTACCTGAATGATGGCAATACCACCGGATAATCTTGCAATTCTTTCGTTCAAGATTTTCTTTTGGAATTTTTCTTGTGTGTTCTGCAAAAATCAAATGACAATCAACTAAAGATCTGTTTTGCAAGTTTTATATGGTGACTAGTTTCTAGAAAATCACTCACCAGAAAAGAGAAGAAAAAAAAAGAAAATCATTTGTGTTTATGAAGGTGAATTTGGATGAAATCAGTTTATTTAAGACGGGTGTAATATCCGTTGAGGAATTCACCCTAATCAAGTTTACTTTACTGTTTGGAATCAGTGGTGCTCTCTATGACACAATGTGCTCAGGCCTTCTGCATATCCATGAGATATTTATGCGTGTGTTAGCTCTAACACTACTTGTAAATCCGTCCTTAAATGAATATATCAGATGTCACCATAATGACACACCTCAACAAGATTTTGTATCTGAGAAACTCTCTTTGAAACAGCCATTCGAGTACTTCCATCAGTAACTATCAGTGTAGAGTCTTTCGTAATCACCACCTTTGAAGCACTGCCCAACAAGTCCTTGTGGGCATTTTCGAGAGTTAACCCCATGTCATCTCTGATCACAGTTCCTGCAGAGACATGATGAGTTAAGTATGTGGATAGTAAAAACAACTTAAAATTCATAAATAAGCAATGATAAGCTTCAGAAACTGTTTTCTTGATTCTCAAATTTTTATTTATAATTTTTCGCTCTTACGTGCTCTACTTCAAATAGCCACTGTATAATTTGGAATTTTCCAATTTATGCATAAAACTGTCAATCTTTTCAATCATAAAGTTCTGTCGGTTCAACCATGAAGGAGACTGAAGCTTTGAGACATAACATCTCTTTAAAAACTACTACGTCCGCATTAATGATTGATGGTTCTGGAGAGACTAAATGAAATGAGGTGGTAGATATAAGAAACTAACTGATAAATTTCTTATGATCTAATCAAATTCAAGGAAAACAGTAATGGAGAAAACTGAAAAATAGCTTGAAGAAAGAGAGAAGAAGTAGGAGAATAAGAGAATCTACATTCTATCAAATGTTCTGATTGAAGACTGAAAAGATAATTCTTCACACTATATATGTGTGACTTTGTAGACTTACAACCAATTCTAACAAACTCACGTGCCTAGTCCATGACTCTAACTGACTAACTAACTGATTTTTTAACCAACTCTATTAGCATTAATCTGGGCAGCTTATTTGTAGCTCAACACTCCCCTTCAAGGTGGAGGGTGGAAGACATCTAACACACCCAACTTGGACAGTAGCTCATCATGTTGTCCTGCACCAAGTCCTTTGGTTAAGAGGTCAGCCAGTTGCAACCTAGAACAGAGATACTGTGGAGCAATAAAACCAGATTTCACCCTCTCTCGAATGAAGTGACAATCAATTTCAATGTGCTTTGTCCTCTCATGGAAAATGGGATTTGCTGCTATCTGAATGGCAGCCTTGCTATCAGAAAATACTTTTATGGGCATGGTGATAGATACACCCAGCTCCTTCAACAGACCGGCCAACCAGATTAATTCTGCAAGTACAGCAGCCATACTTCGATATTCAGCTTCAGCTGAACTCCTACTTACTGTTTGTTGCTTCTTCGATTTCCAAGAGATTAGAGAGTCCCCAAGCTTGACCACATAACCAGTAACAGATCTCCTGGTATTTGGACAAGAAGCCCAGTCTGAATCACAATATCCAGTTAATTCCATGATATTTCCTCTTTTCAACAATACACCAAGACCGGGTGATTTCTTCACATATCTTATGATTCTAAGAGCTGCTTCCCAGTGTGATACCTTTGGTTGTTGCATGAATTGACTCAAGACCTGTACACCAAAGCAAATGTCAGGCCTTGTAATTGTCAAATAGAGTAGCTTACCAACCAACTTTTGGTATGCCGTAATGTCATCAAATTCTGGATCATCAGTCGCACCAATTTGTTTGTCATAATCCAAGCTAGTAAACTTGTGATTGAATTCCAATGGGGTGCTGGCAGGCTTAGAACCACTAAGACCAGCATCTGAAATAAGTTGTAAAGCATATTTTCTTTGATTTAGTAAGATTCCTTCCCTAGATTTGAGAACTTCAATTCCAAGAAAGTATCTTAAATCTCCTAAATCCTTCATTTTGAAATGTTGATGTAGTGTCAACTTTGCTTCCTTGATCAGATCCCCACTGCTTCCAGTAATAAGAAGATCATCAACATAAACTAAGATAACAACAACGTGAGCACCTTGTCTTTTGGTAAATAAAGAATGGTCATGCATGCTTTGAGAATAACCAGAATGTAAGAGAGCATCCGTAAGCTTGATGTTCCACTGTCTAGACGCCTGTTTAAGGCCATAAAGTGACTTCTCCAATTTACAAACCTTGTTCTCCCCCTGTCGATGGAATCCCTGAGGGAGTTCCATATAGACATCTTCATGTAAATCTCCCTGTAGGAAAGCATTATTGACATCCATTTGGAAAAGACTCCACCCATTAGAAGCAGCAATACTAATCAAGGTCCTTACTGTTACCATCTTAGCCACAGGTGAGAAGGTTTCATGATAATCAAGTCCCTCTCTTTGTGTGTAACCCTTGGCCACAAGCCTAGCTTTGAATCTGTCTATTTCACCATTGGCTTTATACTTTATTTTGTACACCCACTTGGACCCTATAGCTTTCTCTCCCTTAGGCAGATCCACAATAGTCCAAGTATTGTTATCTTCTAAAGCGAAAATTTCCTGCTGCATTGCTGTCATCCATCTCTCATCCTGTGATGCTTCCGTAAAAGATTGAGGTTCAGTGATACTGGAGAAAGCACTGAGATAACTTTGATATTTACAAGGAAGATGGACATAGCTAACATGATTAGTGATGGAATAAGGATTGAACTTAGAGGGAACAACATAGTCCTTAGTCCAAATGGGAGGTTTAGAAGATCTGGTAGTCCTCCTTTGACCTGAGACTTGAGGAGGAAGTGGATTACTATGAGGAGTATCTTCAACCAGTCCAAGCTCCTCACTTTGATCCACATGAATGTCGGAGTCGAGTCTTGGTCCAACCATATCTGTGGACTCATGATTAAGAACTACTCTATCAAGAGTGGAATTTTCACCTTCAGATGAAATCACAGGATCATCACAATGCTCCATATCCTTCTTGACAATATCTGCATCATTAACAAATGGTGAAAGTAATGGTAAATGAGCATCTTCTGCCTGAATTCCCTTGAAAGGGAAGATATGTTCTTTGAAGGTCACATCCCTGCTAATAAAAACAGCCTTGGTTTCCCAATCTAACAGTCTATATCCCTTTTGTGTGGAGGAGTAGCCTAACAACACACCTTGTTTAGCTCTTGCTGAAAACTTATCTCCCTTTGGCAAAACATTTGCAAAGCATAAACATCCAAACACCTAAAGATGCTCAATGAAAGGAGTTTTCCCATGTAATAATTCAAAAGGTGATTTTCCATTCAAGACAGGTGTAGGCAGCCGATTAATTAAATACACAGCTGTTTTCACACATTCACCCCAGAACCTTCCTGGAATGCCTGATTGCAGCTTCAATGCTCTTCCCATTTCTAATATATGTCTGTGTTTTCTCTCAACTACACCATTTTGTTGAGGTGTATAAGGACAACTACTTTGGTGAATAATGCCAGAATTAAGCAACAACTCATTCACTTGACTGTTAAAAAACTCTGTTCCATTGTCTGATCTCAAAATCTTTATTCCAGTGCCAAATTGATTACAAATCATAGAAATGAAAATTTTCAAGACAACTACAACATCTCTCTTGGATTGTAAAAGAGTGATCCAAGTAAATCTACTATAGTCATCAACAACAGTTACAAAGTAATGTTTTCCATCATATGTGGACTGCTTGTGAGGACCCCAAACATCTAAGTGCACAAGATCAAACATGTTATGTGATTGTGAACTACTAAGGGGAAATTTCAACCTGCATTGTTTAGCTAAAGGACATATCATACAGTCTTGTTGAGTACCTATACCAACTTTATTCTTCAAATAAGGAATGTGGTTTATGGATCCCACAGAAGCATGTCCTAGTCTATAATGCCATAGTGTGTGATCAACTTTGTCTCTCACTACTGCTCCAATGACAGGTTCAGTGTGCTTCTTTAGTATATAGAGTCCTTCTGTCTCTCTACCAATCCCAATCACCTTCCCATTTGAAAGGTCCTGCACCACACATAGGTCAGGATAAAAGAAAACAAAACAGTTGAGATCCTTGGTAAGCTTAGACACTGATAACAGATTAAACTTAAAATCTGGAACATGTAGTACATTCTTCAAACAGAAACCTCCTAAAATCATAGCATCTCCTGTGTGTTTTACTTGAGTTCTGCTCCCTGTTGGAGTTTGGACTTTATCACAACTAGGATCAGACACTTTCTTCATTTCTCGCAACACTTTCGCATTATGTGTTATATGATGGGAAGCACCTGAGTCCACAATCCATTCTACAGCTTCATAACTACTTTGGACAGAAATCATACCTGCTGCATCAGTCCTGCAGTTTCCTGTTGGTGCTGGTGGCAACATGCTCAACAATTGATCACACTGCTCTCTGGTGAAGAATGCTCCATGTGATGTTGATGATCCTGAGCTGTTACCTGTCTCCATTGTGGAATTGTTGGCATAAGGTGTAGATCCTTCATGATGTACCTTCCTCTTGCTTTTGAAGTCTCCAGGAAATCCAACGATTCTATAGCAAGTATCCTTCATATGTCCTTTGTATCCACAGTGCTCGCAAACCATTCCTGCTCTTCTCGTTTGAAAACTTGATTGATTTTGGTGATTGTGTGCATTTGGAGGCCTGTGGTTTTGTTGTCCAGTTGTACCTGAGAAGCGTTGATGTGGAGGAAATTGAGAATTCCTTCCAGCAAGCATAGTCATCGGTTCCTGTCCTCCTTCAGTCACTCCTAGTTTCCTTTGGCTTTCTTCTTGTATTGCTGTTGCATACGCTTGATTCACACTCGGAACAGAGGAACTAAGCAATATGTTGCTTCGCACTTGAGCAAAGCTCTCGTTTAATCCTACCAGAAATTGCAATAATCGTTGTTGTTTCACGTGTTCCATGTGAGGTCTAGACTCCACACAATCACATGACGGATTTGGGACCATTACATCCAGTTCGTCCCATAGATCTCGCATTTTGGAGTAGTAAACAGTTACTGAATCTGTACCTTGAGTTAACATGCCGATTTCTTTCCACAGATAGAAAATCCTGGTTAAATTCGACTTGTTAAATCGTTCCTTGAAAACTTCCCAGATCCTCTTCGAACTTGCAGCATAGACAATGCTCGTCATCAATTCAGGTGCTATAGCAGCACTGATCCACGATAGAACCACAGCATCACATCTTTCCCATTTTGAGACTAAAATACCTTTGTACGCAGACTTCACACAAGTGCCATCCACAAATCCAAGTTTGTTTTTGACTAGTAGTGCGAGTCGCATAGATCTGCTCCAAATTCCATAGTTCTCTGGTCCAGTGAGCTTAATCGGAATCAAAGCTGCTCCTGGAACATCTGACGCCTGTAGATGAAGTGGATGATTGTGATCTGTTTGTGGATCTTCCTCTGCCTGCGAATTCTGTGTTTCTGTCATCGCTGCTCTAACTCAATCAATGAAATTGATTCTACTAGATCCTAATCGCAACCAAAAGCTTTGATACCATGATAAATTTCTTATGATCTAATCAAATTCAAGGAAAACAGTAAAAGCTAACTCAGATACATAATATGTAACTCGGATACATTATAAAATAAATCGGATACATAATATGTAGCTCGAATGTATTAAATACTGGCTTGGATACATTAATATGTAGCTCGGATATATTTAAAAAAATAATGGATTTTAGAGGTTTTTAGAAATAGAAGGGGATATTGGAAATAAAGGAAACATAAGACGTGTATTTCAGTAATTTTTCCTAGAATATATCAACAAAAAATAACAATTTCTGCTTTGCATATGTCACTACCTCCAGTCAAGATAGCGATGTCATCTAAGCAATGACTCTTGCGCTCCCCGAAAGATGGAGCTTTTATTGCAGCTACCTTTAGGACACCCCTGAGTTTGTTCCTAATCACGGGAGCCAGAGCGTCTTGTTCAATGCCCTCTGCGATTATCAAAACCGGGTATTTCTCCTTTACTGCATTGTCCAAAAATTTTACCAACTCCTTCGGGTTTGAAATTTTTTTATCAACCAAAAGCAACTGCAACATAAAAAAAATTATGCACTATAAACACCTGATATACAACAGGCACTAGTGCTTAACATAAGAAGTCTCTACCTTACAATCGTGAAGCTCCGCAATCCTCTTTCGTCGATCAGTTACAAAATAAGGTGACAAATAGCCACGATCAAACTGCATTCCTTCGACAACTTCTAGATTGGTTTTAGTAGAGTTCCCTTTCTCAATTGTGACAACTCCTTCTCTTCCGACCTGCCTAAGAGCTTCTGAAATCATGTTCCCGATGGCATAATCATTGCCAGCACTAACAGCCGCAACATCTTCCAACTCGTGATCCTCAACCTGCAAGTTTGATGAATGTCAAAAGACATGTTGAAGATGGTACAACCTCATAATAAGTTAACGATATGGTACTTTGGCCTAACTCAACCCCAAAAGAAAGCTGTTCTAAGCATATTCTTGACCTAACACTTATGTCTCTCCGTCTAATTTACAAAGGGAAAGTAATTTAAAAGGGGAAAGTAATTTGTACTTATACCTCTCTGGACATCAACTTGAGCTCAGAAATGAGGGCTTTAGCAGTTTTCTCAATTCCACGAGACACTTGGACAACATTTGCTCCCATTGCAGTAACCTAGAGAAAGATACTAAGTAATCACCAGATATAACTGAAATATGAAAGCAGATTATGTTATTCCATTCTATTCAAACCTTGACACCTTCAGCAATCAGACCTCGAGCAAGCACTATAGATGTTGTGCAACCATCGCCAGCAAGATTATTAGTCTTGGCACCGGCTTCTCTAACCAACTTTACTCCGACATATTCCAGAGGATCGTCCAGCTGAATCTGTAGTGAAAACAATGTGTATTAAGGAGCATATGTATGAACATGAAGCACCACTAGTCCAACAAAATCAACTAGTGTTTTTGCTTTTCTGTAACTTGATAACATTGAAATACCTATTCATTTACATATTCCTAAGTTACATGAATTCCCAATATAAATCGACACTCATACTTGGCCTCTGCCAACAAGTAAGCACTCCAACTTTGAGAGTACACATATAGACACTTCAACTTGGTTTCCACTAACAACTAAACAATCCAACTCATCCTCACCCCCACTATATCTCGTGGACACCCGATGCTGACATGGAACATAAATTTTGGAGGTGTCTAGACAATCATTTGGTAAGTTGAAGTGTTCAACTGACACAATGTGGACGAGTTGAGGTATCTACGTGTGCATACTCATAAACAATGCTTGTAATGTACCTTACCTCTTTAAGAACAGTTTCACCATCATTAACAATCTTTGGAGGACCATACTTATTTCCAAGAACTACATTTCTTCCTTTTGGACCCAAAGTTACACCAACCAGCTCTGCCACCAAATCCACACCTGCCTGGACAAAATTTCACCCAAGTCAAAATCTTTAAATTAAAAAAATTAGCAAAAGTTCAAGAACATAAAGAAAAAAAAAACCCATTATGACCAAAAGCTTCTTTGTTGTAGAACCATCATGATTAAAATACAATTCTTTAGCCATAGCTCTTGTGTTCAACATAGAACTAGAAACCCTTTTAGAAATTCTGTTTACTGAACCATTTTTCAAAGTAATTGCAGGTAAATGATTCAAACAACAGCTCATTTTTTTTTTGCTGATTTTTTGTTGTTTTGTTTTAGCTAAAGGCTACTGAATAGAGGGATAAGAAAAGATATTTACTGAAAATATCAGTCACAAATATAGAAAAATCTGTTTTTTATTTGATTGCTATAAATTATGAGCAGAAAAAATAAAATAAAATTTGGGCCTGTAATGTTGTGGCCCAAAACAAAGAAAGTTAAAAGGCCCATTTGGGATCCTTCTATTATTTTTTCTTCTTCTTCAATCTCATTTAGACGACTAAGAGAGGATTGCTCAGGTGGTAAGTCTTGCACCCGCCAACTCTAACATTAAGATAATGAGTTCGAGTCATCAGGAGAATAAAAATGTGGGAGCTTTTAGGAAGGGTAAAAAAAAGAGTGTCACAATTGTTGATTGTATACATTAAAGTTGGATGTGAAGAAACAATGTGTCCTTATATTTTTTTGGTAAACCTTTCTACGGTATTTAGTTGGTGAGTAAAAAATGTATCATGTAGGCTCTCCTTTTTATTATAACCGTGGTGTTCATTCCAACTTGTGTGTAATACATCGACTAATTTCATGGCCCATGGAGTACCTGCTACGTCTCACCTATAAAAATACCGTATAACTCTATCCAATAATTAAGATTTGGACACATGGGAAGAAATGACCTAATATTTTATATTTCGCAAGAATTTCAATTAATTAATGATATAGGAAGTATCCATAAAGCTCTTATTCCTTTTATACAATAAGCTAATTTGTATTAATTAGAGAGTTCAAGTTCTCTCATATTAAACAAGATCAAAAGAGTTAAGTTGTTAATTTAATCATAAAAACAAGTAGTTACATAAATTAAAAGCAGTAAATACTTCCAAATCAAGGCAAGAATAGAATACGATCCACAAAATAGCAAAAGTTTATATCGGAAGCACATAAGCAAAACATAATATATATATCCCAGAGAAAATAAGATAAAACAAATACTCTAAAGTACTATTTCAATCTCTAGATAAACTTTAAATCAAGGATTTCATACACATATATACACACACACCAGAGTTTACAAACAGTCTTACATAGAAAAATTGGCTTAATTGACAATCTTGAAAGAATATCGACCATAATCACCCATGGAAGATCCATAATCCCTGTGGCATAGGAGATTCTTCTTCCTTCGCAACATGAGCTTTTGATGTCCATGACCGTCATTTCCTTTGAACAAAAAGGTTTGCTAGTTTTGATGGTTTTGGTTAGCTGGACTTTCATATATATATATACTAGACTAGATATGGACCCCGTGCCAGCACGGGGCCCAATATATGTTATTGTTTCTGTTTTAATTTATGTGATACATATGAAATTTGAAGTTAATCAATTTTTTAGTATGTTTTTATATATTTTAAGTTGCTAATTATTTGTATTTAGAGTATGTTTTACGTAAATATATTAGAAATCACAATAATTAACAAGTTAATATAAAAAAAAACTTATAAAAAATTCATTGACTTTTGAAATTTCATTTGTATCACATAAATCAGGACCGAGTAATATATATGAAAATTACATAAAACGTACTATAACTCACAATAATTAGCAACTTAAAATATCTATATATCTATATTTCTCCAATTTATGCGGTATAGATGAAATTTTGAAAGTTAACAAAAACTGTTTATATGTTTTGAAATATTTTAAGCTATTAATTATTATGATTTATAATACTTTTTACATAAAAAAATTATTTATATAAAGTATAAAAGAAAAAATTTAGAAAAAGGAAACATAAATGTCAGCAGGAGTCCAAT
>NW_006239027.1:265559-282463 GCF_000226075.1 Solanum tuberosum | reverse complement strand
TACTAAATCATGCTAAAATAAGTTTAATAAGTATTAGTTACATTACTAAATATTTAAGGAAAATCAAAATTAGATTATGTATTTAATTGTTTAAACCAATGTATTTTAATTGTCTAAACCAATGTAAAACTAAAGAACAAATATTTAATATTATTGTCATTCTTAGTGTTGAATTGATTTTCTTTTTGCATTAGTATTAATTTGATTTTGATTTAAGTTTTATTATAATTATCAACATCTATGAACTATAATCTTTATTGGACCATTCCGAATTCTAAGTTTTAAACTTGAAATAATATATTAAAAGATAAAAACTATGAAATAGTATAAGAAATATTTTAAAATTATATCAAAGTAAATATTTTTATGTATAAAATAAAATTTTAAAATTTCATATATAATGTCGGGTTGGTTTGGTCTCGGGTTGTTTTTTTTTAGTTAAAACCAAACCAATCCAAATATAGTCGGATTTTTTTTTTCCAATACCAAACCAAGTCAAACCAAACCACTAGTCGGGTTTTTTTTTTTCCGGTTTGACTCGGTTTGCGGTTTGGTTTGGTTTTCGGTTCGGTTTTGTACACCCCTACCGATTGCCATGGACTATATAAAAGCAAGGGAGTAACTTGGTATATATTTACGAAGTCTAAAATGAAACACGAGTGAAATATCATCATATCATCATATATCATCATATCATATATCATATATTACTAAAAGTGGGAGCAAAAAAAGTTAAAAGTTGAAATTCCAAAATAACCCTATAAAGTTGAGTTACTACAATAATACCATTAAAACACGAAATAAGTTTTTCCTAATAAAATCTAAAATCTAAATTATTCATCATTAAAACATGAAACAAATTATTTTTTTAATATAATCTAAATTATCCATTTATGACAACGTACAAAACTGGCTAATACTTGTTTTGTTACCTTTTCTAAAATGCATGTCTTCTCTTCTTTTTTTCCAGAAAATAATTAATTACATCAATTTTTTTACACATGCATCTTTACTTAAGAGCTAACTTTTATAATTTTCATATATTTAATCTTCTTATTCTCATTTCTTAATCTTGACCTTTTAAATTTCTCACACAAATAAAAAAAATACAAATGAGTAATTATTCCTTAAAGATAAGATATTAAAGTAGATACATGTATCTTTTAAAGTTAATTTTCATTCTTTATCCTTTTTATATTTATCTTAATAGCATTTGACCTTTCAAATTTTCATGTAATTTTTCATATTACTGCAATTCTTGTCTTATAAATTTAACCTTTCCAAGGAAGACTTTTATTTACTACTCCTACAATTTTTGTGTGTTGGAGCTCTAAATCGGTGAAATAATGTCACAATTTGTTGTGAAAGTTGTGAGATCTCCCTTATACAATCATGGAACAGACAAGAATTCAGTTATTGAAGTATCGAAACTTGAATTGCTGATTTGTTAGCAACTTGCTTTAATTTTAGATTTTTTTTGTATGCTCAAACATAAACTATTTGTTACGTTCATTTTTATTTCATTTTTCATTATAGAGAAAAGCAAGCCTAATTGTCTTGCTTGTGTGTTTCTTTCTTCTTATTTTTTGTTTTTTGTACTTTTAATTTTACGTGTATATGAACTTTCACCTTTAAGAATGAATTTGATAGAATGTTTACTCTTTTTTTTTGTTGAAAAAAGAAGAAGGCGAAACATATAGCATTAGGTTAATGGTGGATAAGTCATGTATGAAGAGACAATTAAACTCTATAAAAAAATAGTAGTATGTTTATAAATATATTCTGATTTTCAAACTATAAATTATAAGACTTTTTACACATTAATTTTTAATATTTATAATTAAATTATTAGTTTAAAGCGCTCGTGGATAAAAAATTAATATAATATTTTGTACACATCCATTATAATTATACAAAAGTAAATAATCTCCTATCAAGCTTTTAATTGATGAAACATTAATATTGCACTACGGTTTGAATAAGATTAATCTCATGCAATCTTTTGATCTTCTAACACTATTCTATCAACAAAAAGGAACTTTTAACACTATCGAGAAATTTAATTTGGTTATCTGTTATCTTTTCCCTTTTGCTTTACAAACTCATTTTTTGACTTATAAATAGAGTTTATTTTATTAACTTCTCATATGATTATCTCGGTGCATTCACTTGAAGGTCATGAAATTGGAGTATCATAGTTAATAGTGAGACAAAGTAAGAAACCTCAATTAGACACATTTGTTTAAAAAGAACTCAAATCACGATATTTAATAATGTTTATTTAAAAAAAAAATGAATATACTCATAGGGGTTACACGCGCAAAGCACGTACTCAGAAACTAGTCTTTATATAAAGTAAGACATAACAAAATCTGATTGCCATGGCTATATAAAGGCAAGAGAGTAACTTGGTATATATTTAATGAAGTCTAAAATGAAACGCGAGTGAAATATCTTTATATAAAGTTGGACATAATTAACATCTATGTTTGATCTGTGAATTTTTGGATTTCATTTCGTTTGTTATAATCCTCTTTGTATTTAAAGATTGATTCTTTGACTGATGATATATAAATTTTCCCCATAACTTTTATAACGTAAATGCCGTAGTTGTGTTGGTTCACTAGAAAATAAAAGGAAAAAGAGTTTAAGTTCTATATGTTGATGATGTCTAAATTATTAACGCAAATATCAATTAAGAGTTGTTATTACCAATTATAAAGAAAATGGAAAGTCTAATTTTTTAATGGAGCTCAGGTTCTGGTTCATTTGCCAGTGCAAACACACTGACAATTTGAAATGATAAATGTTTTAAATATTATTCGTGCATCGCACGGGTAGGTATACTAGTTATCTTAATATTAACAATTAACAACATAGAAGACAAACTTAAGCCATCTGATTCCAAAAACCATAAATTTCATCAATATTCATAATATAAAATAGTAATTAGCTTTTAAGATTTCTCTATCCAGAATTCAAAAGCATCCAAAAACTAGTAAAAGTTTTATATCAGAAGCACAAAAGCAAAACACCATATCCCGGAGGAAATAAGATAAAACAACTACTCTAAACTATCTGAGTCTTCGGATAAACATTAGTGACTTGAAAGTCGTCCCCCATGATAGTCTTGAGTGAGTAAAAGCTTGGAGTGTATGTAATCGCTGTAATGACCTTACCGTAAACATAAACCACCCTGAAACTCTTCATTTTTGGGTTGTACGAAGCTAGCTTGCTGCCTCATTGAATTAAGATTTCTCCATCTTTCCACATAAGTATCGGTTCAAAATTAATGTGAACCATACCACGCGGAACAGAATCCACCAAAATGATTTCTTTAGTC
This sequence comes from Solanum tuberosum, assembly GCF_000226075.1. Classification (NCBI taxonomy): domain Eukaryota; kingdom Viridiplantae; phylum Streptophyta; class Magnoliopsida; order Solanales; family Solanaceae; genus Solanum; species Solanum tuberosum. The sequence goes on along the minus strand of NW_006239027.1, from coordinate 279,120 downwards.
CAAGATTCAGAAACCCCATACTCTTTCATCCACCAGATATCAATATTAGTGGATGATGTGTTGTAATAATCAGTCAAACATAAATAATTTCCCAACTCTACTAGCTTCAAGTTCCAGGGTGGAGTTACCAGTCCCGGTGGAGCTGGCAGGGACTTGACCTTTTCTGTCTCAATAACGAAGGAGTAAATGGTGTCATTTTTTTCGCTATCCATCCAATGAAGAGCACCATTGCTTTTAACCTTGTCAAATTTATACCATACGGGACACGAAATTTCACCCACATTTCTCCATTTCTCACCAACTCCAAGAGTATAAACCTCCAATTCCGATACTTTAGTAACCTTTCTAGCTACAAATCTCAATACCTTATACTTTCCAGACGCTTTGCTAAAGCAAAATCCATAAGTAGCACGACAAACACTAATCTCCCATTAAGGCAATTTAACTTCGAAATATTCACCCAAAAGAGGATTACTAATATAAACAAAATGTTTCTCAATATCTGTCGAACCATTCACGAAACAAGTGAATCCATTACACAAATCAACTAAAAACACTCTCCCTGGAGGGTAGTGAAACTCAAGGGTCAATTGAATGGGTCTGTTACAATGGCGAGCATAATAATTATACTCTGCTTTGAGTTCTAGAAGCGAAGGCTTGCCCACACCATCGAAAAGATAAATGCAGGGGAATTTGAGGGATCTTGTGTGATACATGTTAGCAAATAAAGTGTCGTAAGATAAAAGGTTGTACCAAAGTTTACACACAGTCTTACATCGGAAAATGGGCTTAATTGACAATCTTGAAAGAATTTCGATCAAAATCACCCATGAAAAATCCATAATCTTCATTTTCGTGACATGAGTCATTCTTCTTATTTTGCAAGATGAGCTTTTGACGTCCATGGCTATCACTTCCTTTGAACAAAATGGTTTGCCAAGTGAATCCATTACACAAATCAACTAAAAACACTCTCCCTGGAGGGTAGTGAAACTCAAGGGTCAATTGAATGGGTCTGTTACAATGGCGAGCATAATAATTATACTCTGCTTTGAGTTCTAGAAGCGAAGGCTTGCCCACACCATCGAAAAGATAAATGCAGGGGAATTTGAGGGATCTTGTTTGATACATGTTAGCAAATAAAGGGTCGTAAGATAAAAGGTTGTACCAAAGTTTACACACCGTCTTAAATCAGAAAATGGGCTTAATTGACAATCTTGAAAGAATTTCTATCAAAATCATCAATGGAAGATCCATAATCCTTGTTTTATTTGGAAAATATATTGACTGGTTTAAGAGTCGCCACTTAATTTTTGAAGAAAAATCAAGAAAACTAATTTTCAATAGATTAAAACAGGAAATCAATTGAAAATATAAAGGGGTTCGGGGGGTTCGATATTAGTGTTCTAGGAAGGGTGTGAAAGCACCTAGAACACCCGCTAATGCGGTTATCCGACGATTAATTATTTGGCTAAAATAGATTAACTTAACTTAAATTGCAAATTGAACTATTTTGTACTTAGAACTATTTTAAGGGAGACAAAGAAAAATATTGAAATATTATCTAAGCGAAGTATTTTGTAAAACTTATTTATTTGTTCATTTTTAGTCGAGTAAGAAACGAATGATTTAGTTAGGTGATTAATTCAAAATGGGTGTTTTCTGGGGATTTGAATTTCGACCTTAAGGTTAGTGGAAAAATTTAACGAGCACATAAACACAACAAAGAAGGGAGGGAAAGAGATTTGGGCCCAAATCTGGCTTTTCTGTCCGCCTGGGCCAGTATTTGGGCCCACTTTCGTTTTGGGCTTTCGGCCTATTTGAGTCACCTGCACCTGTCCTAGTCTAACATGAAATGAATATCTTTCTTTTGGACCTTAAGCCCAATTTCTCCACCTGTCCTAAGAACTAACAAGTAATAGTAAGTAAAATGACAAGGGCTTAGGCCCAATAATAACAAATACAATTTCGAATAAATAAAGGTGGGCTTTGGCCCAATCTTTTTCAACTCCCGATTTGCTCCGCTTTTCTTTCAATTTCGGGACCTGTTCGTCGATTTTAATATCTGGATGACTCCGATAAAAGGGAATATGGGCCTTTGTGGCCCAAAAGGAAATGCGAAGATAAAATCCATGAGGACCCGGACGAATTTCACATGCAAACACAAAAATGAGGATCAATAAGTAAAAGTTATGGATAATATAAGAAAATTTATTTTATTCTAATATTTATTACACTACTATATATTACACTACTATGTTCTAATCTTTATTATACCACCATATTATAAAATCTATATACTATCATATTCTAAGACTTACATACTACCATATTTTAATATTATATATACTACCGTGTTCTAATATTTGTATTCTACCATATTTTATTATTTATTATACTACCATATTATGATATTAGCACGGTGGAGGATGATGTATGTCACCAAGGGTCTTAGATCCATACACAAGTGACATTTTAATATCTTTGGATTATTAAAAGCTACGGTCAAAATTTAACAATTTTAGAAATTCCAATAATAACTAAATCAAAATCTTATCTAAAGCTTCCAAACTACAGTGACTAGACTATAATCCACTAATGACCACATGACTTGGGCAATTGCTCATACAAACATTAAGGCAACAATAAGAATTAGGGAACAAATATACGCTAGTAAGCATGAGTAACAGAGAACAAATGGACCAATCAATTGTATATAAGTGAAAGCAAAACAATTAGCACACCATCTTTAGTCTAAGCTTTAACGGGAGAAATTCTCAAAGGGATAGTTGACCATATGCCTACTGTTCGTTTCAGGTCAAAGAGAGTAATATTATCTTCACAGTTTATTTGAAAAGTAACACAAACCGGAGAGGAAAAGTTCTTATAAAATTAACTCACCAAGGATACGATCATAAATTAAACGACAAGAAGCATTAAAACTCACGTACCACACCGCTGTCAGTCAGCATGAACTTAGGACCCAAAAGAACAAGACATCAAGGCGTAAACTCTAGACAATACAGTAGCTAATCCCAATATTAGAAACTAACTCCAAACTCCCTTTGACAAGATAATCTTACTGGCAAGACGCGAGAATGAGTCCACAATTTAGGGAAAAGAAGAACTAAGCAGAAATCTCCAAGGAAAAAGGAACGAAAATTCCTACATTTACGACAACTCGACCATCCCAAAGCATGTTGTTCTAAATAAGATCAGGAACAAAATAACATAACACAACTTTGTATTAGCTAATTTCTTAGATTCTGCTCCTATTTTGGAAAGAAAGTGACATTGACAGACCAAGAAAAGGGTCAAAATAGCAACCACGGAAGATTTTCAGCTGTCCTAGCCGACACCAAACCGAATGAGCAACCAAACCATAAAAGGGGTGGATAAATACAAAAAGTCGAAAGACAAATTAGAGTTCGAAAATTACTAGAATTTTCAGCCTTAAATTTGCTAGAAAAGACTCATTTTAATCTCAAACAACTAAGATGCACATGATTCTAAACCAGACGACCTCTCGACAGACGAAAGCCATAAACTAGGCAGAGAACAGAAACATTCTTAAAAGGACGAAAGCATGCTACAGCTCCATTTCACTTCATTTCATACCAAAACAGAACAAAAGGGGGCCTGAATTCCAAATGAGTTTACCTTTTTTGGTGCAACGAACTGAGGCGACGGGCTTGAGAGACGAACTTCACCACGCCAAAACTTCCAATACGAATAGCGCTCGAGAAGTACGAGCAGAAATATTGAACACACGCTGAAATTAATTCCCTTTCTAATTTACTATAGTATATTCAGTATCTATTTCCTTAACTATTTTGCTTAAGTTGTTTTCTGGAACTTCCTCAAAAGAAAAAAGACCAACTCCCCCCCCGATTGACACTGTAAATAGTGAAGTCTATATAGAAGGAGCTTAGGGTTCACGATTTTGGGGGGAAAGGAATAAAATTTCGATTCAAAGGGCTCAATTCGAAATTCAAATTCTTAAAGAATCTTACACCATTAAGGGAAAACAAGCTTTTTTTCTGAAATTTCAACTCCATTCCGGAAAAGGAATGGAGGATGGACGGTTGGATCGATTCCCATCGTCCTTGGAGCTCAACGTGGCCTCATCCCACAACCTCAAGGACGACAATAGTAGCTGGAAATACGGAAAAGCTGTACAGAAAATGTACCAGCCTGCTGAAGGAGACGTTGGGGTCATATTTCCATCTATCGCCGTGTCCTCTCCGTGAACTCGCCACTGTCTGAGGGATGTGAGGCGCGTATGGCATTGGTGGTGTCGTTCACGTATCTGTCGTTTGCCAGCCGTGTATTGCTCTGTTTTGGGCGTCATTTGCTGTAGTTTACGCTACTGGTGGGTATTCTTTGTTGAACAAGGAGTGGGCCGGGTCGGGAACATGGAATTGGGTTGAGTGATATTGTTTTGGGAATTTAAGAATGGGCTGGACGGTTGTTGTTGTTGATTATTAGTGTAATGGGTGTATAGAAGGAGTGGGCCGGCTGGGAAAAGGAAAGAGGGCCCAAAATGATCTTGCAACAGGTTTAACGTTTTGGCAAGGAATGGATTGGATTAAGAATTGGCCAAATGATTTGCAAAATTAGCCAATTGAATTTAGAATGTAACCAAATTGAATTTGATTAGCAAATTCGGCCAATGTTCAAATAAAATGAGTTGACATTAATTAATTAACGAGTTTCTTAGTTTTGACAAGATAAAATAACTGACTTAATTATAAACTAATTAATTCAAAAGTGTAAACTATTATATAACTAAACCAATTTGTAAAATATTTGAGCGAAATAAAGTCTTTTTAATGTGATTTTCGAATATTTATAAAATGTATTAACTATATATATAAAAAATATGTAAAATATAAGTATTGTCTAAAAATTATAATAAGTGACATAACCTATTTAAAATAACTTGCAAACTATTTTTCGAAATTTATAAAACTAATTGTTTTAAATCATTTGAAATCTAAGAAGCTCGAAAATTAATCGTTATCGGGGAGGGTCAAAATTGGGTGTCAACAATCCTCATCCTTGGGACATGAGAGATTCTTCTTCTTTTGCAAGATGAGTTTTTGACGTCCATGGCTGTCACTTCCTTTGAACAAAATGGTTTGCTAGTTTTGAGGTGTTTGGTCGGTTGAACTTTCCATATATATAGTGGTCTCCAAGATTTTGAAATTTTATTTCAAGCCAAAATGACTGTAGACGTTGACTAGATACAGTTGGATGACTTCTAGAAAAATATTTAAGGAAAAAAAATTAAATGCTACTTTCCATTATTATTCTTTTGGATGACTTCTCAAAGTCAAAAAAAATAATAAGTGACTTCTTTGAACATTTACCTTATTTAGCCATTTGAATCGGATGCCATCAATATTTTACCTTTTTTGATGAAGTTAATAATTTACCATAGAAAAATTTGAGATACCTTCTCATACATTATAAAGTAAGGAGATTGATACTTTTTTTTGTTTTTTGTTTTTAAATTATATGTGGTGAACGTTGATGCTATGTTTATTTTGATTGTTATTTAAATTTACTATATCATTAGGTAAGAAAGTCGGATGTGAAGAAACAATATGTGTCCTTATATTTTCTTGGAAAACCTTTCTCCAATGTTTAGTTGGTGAGTAAAAAATGTATCCTATAGACTCTCCTTTATATAACTATGATGTTCGTTCCTACTTGTGTGTAATACATCGACTAATTTTGTGGGGTACGTGCTACGTCCAACCAACACAAATATCGTGTAATTCGATCCAAGAATTAGGGTTTGGACACTTGGGAAGAAATGACCTAATATTTTTATATTTCACGAGAATTTCAATATATTAATTAATGAGATAGAAAGTATCCATAAAGCTTATTCCTTTTATACAATAATGTAATTTGTATTAAATAGAGAGGTGCATTGAATTCAAGTTCTCTCATATTAAACAAGATCAAAAGAGTTAGTTGTTAATCATATATATATATATATATAAAAGAGAACCCTCAACCCGATGACGTGGTGCCACTAGAAGTAAGGATTCTCTTTTTATTTATTTATTTATTTATTTCCAATACTGCCATTCCCCTCTACAATAGGAACGTAGATTCAGCCTTCAATAACTGCTTCTCCCGTTCATTTATGACCACTCTTGCCGCTCTTCATTAACATTGCGCCTATTTACAACAGTCGACCCGCCTATATATATGATGCGCCCTTGCAAATCAGGATTCTTATTTATTTTACTCTTTTTAAAAGTCATAATCATACGGAAAAGTAACTATTTAGTCGCTGCTAATATATATAATAGTTGCCACTAATAATTTGTTTTAGTAGCAAGAATAATCGTCATTAATACTCATAATGGTCAGCACTAAAAGAATGTTTTAGTGGCAAAATTAGTCGTTGCTAATACCTATAATAGTCGCCACTAAAAGATTGTTTTAGTGGCAAAATTGGTCGCTGTTAATACATACAATAGTCGCCACTAAAAGAATGTTTTAGTGGCAAGAACAATTGCCGCTAATACTCATAATAGTCGCCACTAAGAGAATGTTTTACTGGCAATATTAGTCGCTGCTATTACGCATAATAATCGCGACTAAAAAATGTTTTAGTGGTTAAATTAGCTGCTGCTAATACCTATAATAGTTGCCACTAAAAGAATGTCTTATTGGTAAAATTAGCCACTGCTAATACCTATAATAGTCGCCATTAAAAGAATGTTATAGTGGCAAAATTAGTTGCTGCTAATACATATAATAGTCGCCACTAATAGTTGGTTTTTGTGGCAAGAATAATCGCCGCTAAATGTCAATATTAGGGGCATATGCAGTTGTTGCTAATGCTTATTTAAGTTGCAGATGAAAGTATGTTTTTACTGACTATTATGATCATATTTAATCCCTATATTGGTTGCCACTAAAGGTAGGTTTTGGTTGCAACTTAAATTAGTCAACACTATAAGTAGCATTTAGTGTCAATTTTGATCGCTTGTAAAAGTATGGTACAGTGGCAACTTTAATTGCCGCTAATACCTGCAAAGTACATATTAGTGGCAAGTTTAATGACTGCGAAAAGTACTTGTTAGTGAAGTTTGTCGAAGTTAAGTGTAATATAAGTTACCACTAAAGTCAGTATTAGTGGCAATTTTAGTCGCGCTAATATATAATTAGCCTCCACTAAAAGTATGTATTCATTACAACTTTTGTCGCCACAAATGTAATCTTTGTGACAGAGTTATCTTGGACATATATTATGTACAGTCTGGAAATTGTATTATCACGAATGAAAATGTCTAGATGAATTACAGAAGATAATAGAGCGGAATAAAGGAGTTGTAATGTCATGCTAGCACAAGTACTATTAATATGGTACCAAAGCACCATAAATTATTGTATTGAGTTATTTACAATAAAACTTACAGACTTAGAAGATGTATAATAAAGGTGCCTGAAGAACTGATACAGGGGAAATGGTAATTAATCGATTACCGAGTTATTGGCATGTTGACTGTCCATTTCTAGAGTCATCAACGATTATTGCCATTGACTATATTAAGGCAAGTGAGAAACTTGGTATATATTTACGAAGTCTAAAATGAAACGTGAGTGAAATATCTTTATATAAAGTTGGACATAACAGAATCTGATTGCCATGGACTATATAAAGGCAAGAGAGTAACTTGGTATATAGTTAATGAAGTCTAAAATGAAACACGAGTGAAATATCTTTACATAAAGTTGGACATAATTAACATCTATGTTTGATATGAGAATTTTTTGGATTTCATTTTGTTTATTATAATCCTCTTTGTATTTAAAGAATGATTCTTTGACTAATGATATATAAATTTTCCCCATAATCTTTATAACGTAAATGCTGTAGTTGTGTTGGTTCACTAGAAAATAAAAGGAAAAAGAGTTTAAGTTCTATATGTTGATGATGTATAAATTATTAATGCAAATATCAATTAAGAGTTGTTATTACCAATTATAAAGAAAATGGAAAGTTTAATTTTTTAATGGAGCTCAGGTTCTGGTCCATTTGCCAGTATAAACACACTCACAATTTGAAATGATAAATGTTTTAAATATTATTCGTGAATTGCACGGGTAGGTATACTAGTTATCTTAATATTAACAATTAACAACATAGAAGAAAAACTTAAGCCATCTGATTCCAAAATCCATCAATTTCATCATATTCATAATATAAATAGTAATTAGCTTTTAAGATTTCTCTATCCAGAATTCAAAAGCATCCAAAAAATAGTAAAAGTTTTATAGCAGAAGCACAAAAGCAAAACACCATATCACGGAGGAAATAAGATAAAACAACTACTCTAAACTATCTGAGTCTTCGGATAAACATTAGTGACTTGAAAGTCGTCCCCCATGATAGTCTTGAGTGAGTAAAAGCTTGGAGTGTATGTAATCGCTGTAATGACCTTACCGTAAACATAAACCACCCTGAAACTCTTCATTTTTGGGTTGTACGAAGCTAGCTTGCTGCCTCATTGAATTAAGATTTCTCCATCTTTCCACATAAGTATCGGTTCAAAATTAATGTGAACCATACCACGCGGAACAGAATCCACCAAAATGATTTCTTTAGTCCAAGATTCAGAAACCCCATACTCTTTCATCCACCAGATATCAATATTAGTGGATGATGTGTTGTAATAATCAGTCAAACATAAATAATTTCCCAACTCTACTAGCTTCAAGTTCCAGGGTGGAGTTACCAGTCCCGGTGGAGCTGGCAGGGACTTGACCTTTTCTGTCTCAATATCGAAGAAGTAAATGATGTCATTTTTTTCGCTATCCATCCAATGAAGAGCACCATTGATATTAACCTTGTCAAACTTATCATACCATACAGGACATGAAATTTCACCCACATTTCTCCATTTCTCACCAACTCCAAGAGTATAAACCTCCAATTCCGATACTTTAGTAACCTTTCTAGCTACAAATCTCAATACCTTATACTTTCCAGACGCTTTGCTAAAGCAAAATCCATAAGTAACACGCCAAACACTAATCTCCCATTCAGGCAATTTAACTTCGAAATATTCACCCAAAAGAGGATTACTAATATAAACAAAATGTTTCTCAATATTTGTCGAACCATTCACGAAACAAGTGAATCCATTACACAAACCAACTAAAAACACTCTCCCTGGAGGGTAGTGAAACTCAGGGGTCAATTGAATGGGTCTGTTACAATGGCGAGCATAATAATTATACTCTGCTTTGAGTTCTAGAAGCGAAGGCTTGCCCACACCATCGAAAAGATAAATGCAGGGGAATTTGAGGGATCTTGTGTGATACATGTTAGCAAATAAAGTGTCGTAAGATAAAAGGTTGTACCAAAGTTTACACACAGTCTTACATCGGAAAATGGGCTTAATTGACAATCTTGAAAGAATTTCGATCAGAATCATCAATGGAAGATCCATAATCCTCATCCTCGGGACATGAGAGATTCTTCTTCTTTTGCAAGATGAGGTTTTGACATCCATGATTGTCACTTCCTTTGAACAAAATGGTTTGCTAGTTTTGACGGTTTTGGTCTTTTGGACTTTCATATATATATATATATATATAGGGTTCCAAGATTTTGAAAATTTTATTTCAAGCCAAAATGAATATAGATGTTGACTAGATACAGTTGGATGACTTCCAGAAAAATATTTAAGGACAAAAATTAAATGCTACTTTCCATATATATACTGGGCTCCAAGATTTCGAAAATTTTATTTCAAGCCAAAATGACTATACACGTTGACTAGATACAATTGGATGACTTCTATAAAAATATTTAAGGACAAAAATTAAATGCTACTTTCCATTATTATCCTTTTGGATGACTTCTCAAAGTCAAAACAAAAATAAGTGACTTCTTTGAACATTTACCTTATTTGGCCATTTGAATCGGATGTCATTAATATTTTACCATAGAAATTTTTGAGATACTTTCTCTTACCTTATAAAGTAAGGAGATTGATACTATATTTTATAGAATGTGAAATAGTGATAAAGAGTTGCGGAAATGTCTCGGAAAAAAGAAGTGACTTTTTCTAAAAGAGTTGAATGTATTGCATGGATTTAGTTTAAATATCATGTTTGTTTTGATCGTTACTCAAATTAACTATACCTTATGTTTAAATTCATCATTAGGTAATGATGAAATATCTCATTTTATGTTAACGATCGATTTGGTGTGATTACATCGGTACTTTAATATTTTTCATCTCATTTTGTCTTTATTTTTTTTCTTTCTTTTTTCATTTTGTCTTTACTTATTATTTAACAATCTTATTTTATTTTTTACCCTACCGTTTTATAGAAGTTTTACTTTGTATCCTACTTTTGTTGTAGGTTTATCATTCAAATTGTTGATGTATGATATATAAAATGAATAAAAGAAATGAAGCTTTGTTGACTTTGCAATGCAAACAACTTAACGTTAAAATGGACTTTAATATATACACTAGAATTCAAAAGCATCCACAAAATAGTAAAAGTTAATATCAGAAGACCTAAAGCAAAACATCATATATATTGTGGAGGAAATAAGATAAAACAAATATTCTAAAGTATTTTAGTCTTTGGATAAACATTTGTGACTTGAAAGTTTTCCCCCATGATAGTCTTGAGTGAGTAAAAGCTTGGGATGTATCTAGTCGCTACACTGACATCACCGTAAACTTTAACCCAGATGAACCTTTTCGACTCGGGTCTGTATGAAGCTAGGCATCTGAAACTCTGAATCAAGATTTCTCCATCTTTCCAAATTAATATTGGGTTTATATTAAACCTATTAAAAGCCCGCGGAAGAGAATTCACCATAATGGTATCTTTAGTCCAAGATTCAGCAACCCCATACTCTTTCATCCACCAGATATCAATATTAGCAGACCATCTGCTTTTATCATCAGTCAAACACAGACAATTTCCCACCTCTGCTAGCTTCAAGATCCATGGTGGAGTTCCCAGACCAGGCGGAGCTGGTAGAGACTTGATCTTTTCTGTCTCAATATCAAAGGAGTAAATTTTGTCATTTTCTTCGTGATACATCCAATGAAGAGCACCATTGACAATAACCTGGCCAAATTTATACCTTGTAGGACATGGAATTTCACCCACATTCCTCCATTTCTCACCAACTCCAAGAGTATAAATCTTCAATTCTGATACGTGAATATGCTCTCTAACTACTAATCTCAATACTTTAAATTCTCTAGAGACTTCGCTAAAGCAAAATCCATAAGTAACTTGATTAACACTTATCTCCCTTTCAGGCAATTTAACTTCGAAATACTCACCCAAAAGAGGATTACTAATGTAAACTGAATGTTTCTCAATATACATCGAATCATTCAACAAACAAATGAATCCATTACATGAACCAACTAAAGACACTCTCCCTGGAGGGTAGTGAAACTTAGGGATCAACGGAATGGGTCTTTTAGAGCGGCCATAATAATAACGATAACCTTCTTTGAGTTCTAGAAGAGAATGTTCGCCTATACCTTCCGAAAGCAAAATGCAGGGGAATTTAAGGGATCTTTTTTCATACATTAAAACAAATAAAGGGTCGGGATATAAAATATTATACCAAACTTTACAAACACATTTACATCGAAAAATGGACTTGATTGGCAATCGTGAAAGAATATCAATCATAATCACCAATGGAAGATCCATAATCCTCATCCACGTGACTTGACAGATTCTTTTTTCTTTACCCTTAGAGATTTTGACGTCCATGGCTATCACTTACTTTGAACAAAAGGAAAAATTTCCCAAATTTTGAGGGTTTGGGTGGGGTGGACTTTCATATATATAGTGCGCTCCAAATTTTAAATTTTGAATTTTAATTAAAAAGGTTCCCATAATTGAACCTTTTTTCTCTTTATGTCTTCTTGAATTATACAGTTGGAGGTAATATTTACTTTTTTTCTCTGTATGTCTTCCTGAATTATACTGTTGGAGGTAATACTTACCTTTTCTCTCTCTATCCCTTTCTGAATTATACTGTTGGAGGTAATATTTACTTTTTTTCTCTTTATGTCTTCTTGAATTATATTGTTGGAGGTAATACTTACCTTTTCTCTCTCTATGTCTTCCTGAATTATACTGTTGGAGATAATACTTACCTTTTCTCTCTTTATGTCTTCTTGAATTATACTGTTGAAGGTAATACTTACCCTTTTCTCTTTATGTCTTCCTGAATTATACTGTTGGAGATAATACTTACCTTTTCTCTCTTTATGTCTTCTTGAATTATACTGTTGAAGGTAATACTTACCCTTTTCTCTTTATGTCTTCCTGAATTATGCCGTTGGAGGTAATATTTACCTTTTTTTCTCTTTATGTCTTCCTGAATTATGCCGTTGGAGGTAATATTTACCTTTTTTTCTCTTTATGTCTTCCTGAATTATGCCGTTGGAGGTAATATTTACCTTTTTTTCTCTTTATGCTTACCTTTTCTCTCTTTATGTCTTCTTGAATTATACTGTTGTGTAATATTTATCTTCTTTTCTCTTTATGTCTTCCTGAATTATGTTGTTGGAGGTAATATTTACCTTTTTTTCTCTTTATGTCTCTTCCTGAATTATGTTGTTGGAGGTAATATTTACCTTTTTTTCTCTTTATGTCTTCCTGAATTATGTTGTTGGAGGTAATATTTACCTTTTTTTCTCTTTATGTCTTCCTGAATTATGTTGTTGGAGGTAATATTTACCTTTTTTTCTCTTTATGTCTTCCTGAATTATGTCGTTGGAGGTAATATTTACTTTTTTTCTCTTTTATGTCTTCTTGAATTATATTGTTGGAGGTAATACTTACCTTTTCTCTCTCTATCTCTTCCTGAATTATACTGTTGGAGGTAATACTTACCTTTTCTCTCTTTATGTCTTCTTGAATTGTACTGTTGAAGGTAATACTTACCCTTTTCTCTTTATGTCTTCCTGAATTATACTGTTGGAGGTAATATTTACTTTTTTTCTCTTTATGTCTTGTTGGAGGTAATATTTACCTTTTTTTTCGCTTTATGTCTTCCTGAATTATACTGTTGGATGTAATATTTATCTTCTTTTCTCTTTATGTCTTCCTGAATTATACTGTTGGAGGTAATATTTACCTTTTTTTTCTCTTTATGTCTTTCTGAATTATACTGTATGATGTAATATTTACCTTTTTTCTCTGTATGTCTTCCTGAATTATACTGTTGGAGGTAATATTTACCTTTTTTTCTCTTTATGTCTTCCTGAATTATGTCGTTGGAGGTAATATTTACTTTTTTTTTCGCTTTATGTCTTCCTGAATTATACTGTTGGAGGTAATATTTACCTTTTTTTCTCTTTATGTCTTCCTGAATTATGTCGTTGGAGGTAATATTTACTTTTTTTTTCGCTTTATGTCTTCCTGAATTATACTGTTGGATGTAATATTTATCTTCTTTTCTCTTTATGTCTTCCTGAATTATGTTGTTGGAGGTAATATTTACCTTTTTTTCTCTTTATGTCTTCCT
>NW_006239027.1:260209-265432 GCF_000226075.1 Solanum tuberosum | reverse complement strand
GGGTGAAAAAATGAAATTTTGAAATTGAAAATATTTTTTGAAAACAAACTTAAAATTTTTTTTTTTGGGGGGAGGGGTTGGGGGCATGTTTGAAGATAGGGACAAAATAAATTGTATTTTTTCAACAAAAAATTATTGTAATTTGAAGTTGGAATAGAGTTTTGGAAAATGTTTTCCATAAGTTTTGAAGGGAAGTCATTTTCCTTAATTTTGAGGAAACTGAGTTGATTTGGAAAACATTTTCCAAAACATTTAACCCAACCAAACATGAGAAAATTGGAAAACATTTTCCGGAAAATGTTTTCCTTCATACCAAACACACCCTTTGTCTTTCTGAATTATACTGTATGACGTAATATTTACCTTTTTTCTCTGTATGTCTTCCTGAATTATACTGTTGGAGGTGTATTATTTACCTTTTTTTCTCTTTATGTCTTCCTGAATTATGTTGTTGGAGGTAATATTTACCTTTTTTTCTCTTTATGACTTCTTGAATTATACTGTTGGAGGTAATGTTTACCTTTTTTCTCTTTATGTCTTCCTGTTTATCAGTCTTCAACAGTAAAATTCCAAAATTCAATATATTGTTGGGATAGACCCCGACAGCTGCAGCGTGTTGATGAGATTCCGTGACTTAAGACAATGTCAATCTCGAGTAGGCTAGCACCTAATTAAGTTGGCTAGTTTGATAACAAGTTCAGGATCACTGCTGCACTTGACAGCATAGAAAGGTAGAGTGGTGTTTTATTGCTGCTTCTATGCATTTATTGATCTCTTTTATATAGTTATAGAATGCCCATATATGACGAAAATAGCTTACGCTTATGAAGTATCCCTTATGTTACAAAATTGCAGGAAGACATCTCGTGCTCGAGCTCATCCATGTTTTCTCTGTTCTCATTTTTTTCCTTGGTCCGTTCTATTCATACAAGTGCAGAATGAATTGAAACAAAAGGAATATAGCTTTAAAGACTTCACATTGCAAGAAACGTTAAAATGGGACAAGGTATGCTCTGCTTATAGAGGCAGAGTTGTACTATCATAACTCAAAAACATTCATTACACATTAAAAGTTGACAGATCTATAGCTGAATTACACGAGAAACATAGAGAAAAACATAATATCCAGGAGGAAATAAGACTAATTAAATATCTAAACTATGTCAATCTTCGGAAAAGTGTATGAGACTTGGGAACTTTCTCCAATGACAGTCTTGATTGAGTAAAAACTTGGGATGTAGCTAGTCGCTGCAAGTCCAAGGTACACTTTAACCTTCGTAAACCTCTTTTCTTTTGGGTTGTAAGAAACTACTTGTGTGCCACGATCCCTTTGCATCAATATTTCTCCATCTTTCTAAGTTGAGATTGGTATAAATCTATCACAACTGATATCAGGTTGAATAGCATCCTTCAAAATGCGAGTTTTACTCCAAGATTCAGCTATTCCATACTCTCTCATCCACCATATATCAATGTACTCACTATCGTTAGGATTACACAAACATAGACAATTCCCCAACTCTACTAGCACCATTTGTAGGATGGAGCTTTCAGACCACGCGGAGCTAACAGGGACTTCACCTCTTCTGTCCAACTGTTAAAGGAGTAAATGCTGTCATTTTTTCCCGAATTCATCCAATGAACAACACCATTGACGTTAGCCTTACTAAATGTTATGGATAGAGGTTGTGGAGCCTCACCCACATAACTCCATTTTTCATCAACTCCAAGAGTATAAACCTCCAATTCTGATACTTGTGGATGTCTATCAAAATTACTAACTACTGATCTCAATACTTTATACTGCTAGAGACTTCACTAAAGCAGAATGCATAAGCAACACACTGAATCAGCATCGAGTATTAATAATTTATCGTCCTCGCTAAACAGACTGATTGTGTTGAGGCCTAAGTTTCACCTCCCTCCATTGGAATCGAGTATTAATAATTGTGGTAAAAAACTAAAAGTGTAAATAATTGGTTCATTTGTTTGTTGAATGGTCAAGATGTAATCCGATCTACGTAGGACACATATATTCATTAGATGACGAGATGTATCCATTCGATCTTTGTAGAATGCCATATCTATCATTCACTATAACGTTTCTGAATGGTTTTTTTTTTATGCAGATAAGCATTTACTTGTTCATAAGAAGAAGACAAGCAAGCCTGTTGTTTCTGCAGATGCTTACGAGATGTTAAAACAAAGCCATAAGGCCAACGTTTTTTTCCTTAGTTCGTTCTATTCAGACAAGTGCATAGTGAATTGAACAAAAGGAATGCAAATCTGACATATATTAAAAGCATCCATAAAACATTAAAAGTTGAAAGGTCTTATGCTAGATTACACGAGAAACATCGAAGAAAAACATAATATCCAGGAGGAAATAAGATAAATTAAATATCTAAACTAAGTCAATCTTCGGATGAGTATATGAGACTTGTAAGCTTTCCCCAATGACAGTCTTGAGTGAGTAAAAACTTGGGATGTACCTAGACGCTGCAAATCCAAGGTACACTTTAACTTTCGTAAACTTCTTTTCTTTTGGGTTGTAAGAAACTACTTGTGTGGCACGATCCCTTTGCATCAATATTTCTCCATCTTTCCAAGTTGAGATTGGTATAAATCTATCACGACAGATATTTGGTTGAATAGTATCCTTCAAAATGCGATCTTTAGTCCAAGATTCAGCTATTCCATACTCTTCCATCCACCATATATCAACATACTCACTATGGTTAGTATCACACAAACATAGACAATTCCCCAACTCTACTAGCGTCAAGTCGTAGGATGAAGTTTTCAGACCACGCGGAGCTAACAGGGTCTTCACCTTTTCTGTCCAACTGCTAAACGAGTAAATCCTGTCATTTTTATCTGTATTCATCCAATGAACAACACCATTGACGTTAGCGTTACTAAATGATGATTTGCATAGAGGCTCTGGAGCCTTGCCCACATATCTCCATTTTTCATCAACTCCAATAGTATAAACCTCGAATTCTGATACTTGTGGATGTCCTTCAAAAATTTTAAGTACTGATCTCAATACTTTATACTGTCGAGAGGCTTCACTAAAGCAAAATGCATAAGCAACGCGGATTCTTTCCTCCCGTTCAGGCATTTTAACCTTGTAATACTCACCCAAAAGAGGATTGCTAATGTAAACCGAATGATTAGTTCCAACATGACCATTCAACAAACAAACAAACCCATTACACGAACCAATTAATCGCAAGTTGGGTGAAGGGAGATGAAACATAGGGCTCAACACAATGTTTCTCTTTAGTGGTTGAGAATCATCTGCTTTGAGTTCCACAAGAAAATACACAGAGTCATTAACAGTAAGCAAAAGGCTTGGAAAATTAGATGATGATCTTTTGTGATACATGTTAAAAAATAATGGTTCTGAAGTTAAAAGATTATACCACAATTTACAAACCATCTTACAACAAAAAATCGACTTGATTGATAATCTCGAAAGAATTTCCAACATAATATCCCTCGAAAGGTCCATAATCGTGGTGAAATGAGAGATTCTTTCTTTGCAATGTCTCTTTAAAATCATAGAGCTTTCGGGGTCCATGACTGTCACTTTCTTTGAACAAATCGAGGTTCGACTAAGCCTAATCCCCCAAGCTAAAGCAGAGAGAGTTTTCTCAAAGAAAATAAAAGTGTGCAATGCTTTCAAAATCCCCAAGTACATCCCTGATCCCAATCCTAAAAGCACAATATTTTCCTTTTCAAAATTTGTTAGGAATACCTATTTTATTTATTAAAACAATATAATACGATACAATATAAAGCACTGTAAGGTATTTATTATTAAGTGAGGACCGTATGTTTGAGGAATTAGATTTTGATTAGGAGACTAATACGCCTTATTATAAGGGCTATTAATTATTATTCCTTATTTAATAGGAGTACTAATTATGTCTTATTTGTTTTCAGGATTAACATATCAATGGTGAATTTTTTTTCAAAATTAATTTAATATTTTCCTTGTCTTGTTTTGACATACACAAAGTAATTGTGGCGCATGGTTTCGCAAATGACATGGTATTCGAAATACTAATATGGGTTGCAACTAAGTTTCTCATGCGATTCAAGTGTGTTTCTAAATACGACATGATTTATCCTTGTAATTATTTCAACCATAGCTTTAGTCCAAGATTCATACATATAATCAGTCAAACACAGACAATTCCTCAACACTTTCCTCCAATCCCATTGGGGAGATTTAATTTTGAAATATTCACCGAAAAGAGGATTGTTAATGTAAAGTACTAAATTACCATTCAACAAACAAATGAACCCGTTATGTGAACCAATTACATATATACATTGTCGATTCCACTGGAGGGAGGTGCAAATTAGGCCTCAACTCAATGATTCTGTTACTGGGGCAAGAATAATAATGCTTTGAGTTCTAGAAGCCAAGGGTTGGAATAACCATCCGAAACCATAATGCAGGAAAAATGAGATGATCTTGTATCATACACCGTAACAAATAAAGGGTCGGAAGTTAAAAAATTATACCAGAGTTTGCAAACAGTCTTACCTCAGAAAACAGGCTTGATTGGCAATCTTGATAGTATTTCCATCATAATCACATTTGGAAGGTCCATGGCTGTCTCTTCCTTCTGATTTCAATGAACAAAAAGAGAGCTAAGTGATTTATTATTAAGTGAAATTATGTATTAATTAATTAAGAATATGTATATGCTCTGCTTATAGAGACAGAATTGTACTACCATAACTCAAAAGCATCCATTAAACAGTAAAAGTTGACATACCATAACTCAAAAGCATTCATAGAACAGTAAAAGTTGACAGGTCTTAAGCTAGATTACACATAGAAGCAAAACATAATATCCAGGAGGAAGTAAGACAAATTAAATATTTAAACTATTTTAATCTTCGGATAAGCATATGAGACTTGTAAACTTTCCCCAATGACAGTCTTGAGTGAGTAAAAACTTGGGATGTAGCTAGTCGCTGCAAGTCCAAGGTACTCTTGAACCTTCGTAAACTTCTTTTCTTTTGGGTTGTAAGAAACTACTTGTGTGCCATGATCCCTTTGCATCAATATTTCTCCATCTTTCCAAATTGAGATTGGTATAAATCTATCACAACTGATATCTGGTTGAATAGTATCCTTCCAAATGCGATCTTTAGTCCAAGATTCAGCGATTCCATACTCTTTCATCCACCATATATCAA
>NW_006239027.1:216989-258667 GCF_000226075.1 Solanum tuberosum | reverse complement strand
TCCCTTCTTCTTCTCCTTCTCCTTCTTCTCTTCTTCCTCTCTTCTTATCTTCTTCTTCTCTTCTTCACTCCCAAGCCCTAGCCTTCACTCTCTTAAAAAATGGAACAAAATGATCCAAAGATCAGCCCTATACAACAATATAATCCCAAAAGAATTGGCTAGGGAAAAGACTAAAATGCCCTTAATGATTCCCGGACGGATTTCCTTGTCAACTGCCCAACTTTCAAAGGGCATATCTCACTCATACGAACTCGGAATCGAGCAAACTCAGTGGCGTTGGAAAGATCGTTCCACAAGATTCACAACCATAACTGGAACTACTTCTAAATCATTCTGAGCTGGAAGTTATGACTGCTCAAAGTTGGCCAAAAATCACTGATTTCCACACTTAGCCAATTTTCCAGATTTTCAAATCCTTTCCAAAATGTAAATTTTCAAATTCTAAGCCTCTTCTTAGCTATTTCAAATTGTCGGATGTTACACCTTCAAAATGTGATCTTTAGTTCAAGATTCAGCTATTCCATACTCTTTCATCCACCATATATCAACATACTCACAATCGTTAGTATCACACAAACATAGACAATTCCCCAACTCTACTAGTGTCAAGCAGGAGGATGAAGTTTCCAGACCACGCGGAGCTAACACGGACTTCACCTCTTCTGTCCAACTGTTAAAGGAGTAAATGCTGTCATTTTTTTCTGAATTCATCCAATGAACAATACCATTGACGTTAGCCTTACAAAATGATCTGCATAGAGGTTCTGGAACCTCACCCACATTTCTCCATTTCTCATCAACTCCAATAGTATAAACCTCCAACTCTGATACATGTGGACATCCCTCAAGCTTACTAACTACTGATTTCAATACTTTATACTGTCCAGAGGTTTCACTAAAGCAGAATGCATATGCAACGCGCTGAATTCTTTTCTCCCATTCGGGCAATTTAACCTCAAAATATTCACCCAAAAGAGGATTGCTAATGTAAACTGAATGCTCTACGGTATTCCTCCAACCATTAAATAAACAAATGAACCCATTACATGAACTAATTAATCTCAAGTTTTGTTTATATAAAGTGGGGGAAGGGAGGTGAAACCTAGGGCTCAACATAATGGCTCTGTTTAGGGGGTGAGTAACATCATCTTTGAGTTCCACAAGTAACCGAACTGAGTCATTTATCGAAAGCAAAATGCTGGGAAAATAAGATGATCTTTTGTAATACATTTTACCAAATAAAGGGTCGGAAGTTAAAAGATGATACCAGAGTTTACAAACAATCTTACAACGGAAAATGGACTTGATTGGCAAGCATGACAGAATTTTGGTGGATTATATTCCGCGTGGTATGGTTGACTTTAATTTTGAACCAATACTTATGTGGAAAGATGGAGAAATCTTAATTCATGGTCGCACAAAACTAGCTTCGTACAAGCCAAAAATGAAGAGTTTCAGGTTGGTTAATGTTTACGGTGAGGTCACTACAGCGATTATATACATTCCAAGCTTTTACTCGCTCAAGACTATCATGGGGGACGACTTTCAACTCAGAAATGTTTATCTCACTATTTGGATAAACATTTCTGAGTTGAAAGTCATCCCCCATGATAGTCTTGAGCGAGTAAAAGCTTGGGATGTATCTAGTCACTGCAGTAACATCACGGAAAACATTAACCACCCTGAGCTTCTTCTTTTTCTGGGCTGTACGAAGCTAGCTTTGTGCGACTTTGAATCAAGATTTTTCCATCTTTCCAAATTATTAACAGTTCAAAATTATAGTTATCCATACCAGGCGGAATAGATCCACCAAAATGCTGTCTTTAGTCAAAGATTCTGTAATCCCATACTCTTTCATCCATACGTAATTCCCCTACCCTACTAGCATAGGTGTATCCAGAATTTCGGTTAGATGGTTGCACGATTATGAAAAAATGTATCTTAAATATAAATTTGATCGATTTGACTTTTAGTTCGTAATATGAACCATTAAAGTTTAAAAATTATAGGTCCAAAATATATAATACTACTAGTTTTAAATTTTAATATACACATTTGATTTAATTATATAAAAAAATTACAATGCTAAATTTTTTAGGAATTCTCAATGATACACATTTGAAAATTTTGAAAGAATAACGAAAAAAAAAAAAAATTAGTTGAAACGACAAAAGTGTAACTGATAACCACTTGAAAAAGTGTTACTCAAAGAGACAAGATAGATATAAGATTTAAATTTCTATCCTCACTTAGAGAAGTGCACTCAATCATCATCGCATTATTATATGATACTTTGAACATGAGTTCACACATCTATATTTAAATTTTTAAAAAACAATATAACACTACTATATATGATATAGAGAGGGGAGCATGGGTTCACGTGAACCCACTACACCCCCTCTAGATACGCCTCTGCCTACTAGCCTCAAATATGATTTGGTTTAGACTAATTCCGTGATTTAGACAGCGCCAATATCTAGTAAGCTATATAAATCAAAATCGGCACCTAAGTTGGCTAGTCTGGTAACAAGTGCAAAGTAAATTGAACGTAAGGAATGCAACTTTGGAGACTTCACATTGCAAATAGACTAGAAACGTTAAAATGAACATGGTATGCTCTGCTTATAGAGGCAGAGTTGTACTACCAAAACTCAAAAGCATCCATTAGACATTAGAAGTCGACTGGTCTAAAGCTAGATTACATGAGAAACGTAGAAGAAAAACATAATATCCAGGAGGAAACAAGACTAATTAAATATCTAAACTATGTCAATCTTCGATAAACATATGAGACTTGAGAACTTTCTCCAATGACAGTCTTGAGTGAGTAAAAACTTGGGTTGTAGCTAGCCGCTACATGTCCAGGGTACACTTTAACCTTCGTAAACTTCTTTTCTTTTGGGTTGTAAGAAACTACTTGTGTGCCACTATACCTTTGCATCAATATTTCTCCATCTTTCCAAGTTGAGATTGGTATAAATCTATCCCAACGGGTATTTGGTTGAATAGTATCCTTCAAAATGCGAGTTTTAGTCCAAGATTCAGCTATTCCATACTCTTTCATCCACCATATATCAACATACTCACTATCGTTAGGATTACACAAACATAGACAATTCCCCAACTCTACTAGCACCAATTTGTAGGATGGAGTTTTCAGACCACGCGGAGCTAACAAGGACTTCACCTCTTCTGTCCAACTGTTGAAGGAGTAAATGCTGTCATTTTTTCCCGAATTCATCCAATGAACAACACCATTGACGTTAGCCTTACTAAATGTTATGGATAGAGGTTGTGGAGCCTCACCCACATATCTCCATTTTTTATCAACTCCAAGAGTATAAACCTCCAATTCTGATACTTGTGGATGTCTATCAAAATTACTAACTACTGATCTCAATACTTTATACTGCCTAGAGACTTCACTAAAGCAGAATGCATAAGCAACACAAATTCTTTTCTTCCGTTTAGGCAATTTAACCTTGAAATACTCACCCAAAAGAGGATTGCTAATGTAAACCGAATGGTCTAAGTCATATATGCAACCTTTCAACAAACAAACGAACCCATTACATGAACCGATTAATCTCATGTCAGGTAAAGGGAGATGAAACTTAGGGCTCAACGCAATGGTGCTCTTTAGGGGGTAAGGATCATCTGGTTTGAGTTCCACAAGAAACTGGACAGGGTAACCAATTGAAAGCAAAAGGCAAGGAAAATTAGATGATGATCTTTTGTGATACATGTTAGAAAATAATGAGTCCGAAGTTAAAAGATTATACCACAATTTACAAACCATCTTACAACAAAAAATTGACTTAATTGATAATCTCGAAAGAATTTCTGACATAATATCCCTCGAAAGGTCCATAATCGTAGTGACATGAGAGATTGTTCTTCCTTTGCAATCTCCCTTGAAAAGATTAGAGCTTCGAGGGTTCATGACTGTCACTTCCTTTGAACAAAAAGGTTGACGATATTCGGCTAGGCTTAATCCTCCAAGCAAAAGCAGAGAAAGTTTTCTATGAAAGAAAAAAAAAAGCTACAATGATTTAGAATCCCAACTACATGTATAGATCCCGAATAATCCCAAAGAACAATACATTCCTATCCCAATTCTATTAGGACATAGAGTTTCATAAACATTAAAAAAATAATCAACACCTATTTAATTTCGAGTACATTTCTAGTAATAATCATATTTTATTTTTTGAGTTGGTTTATCATTCAAATTCTTCATGTGTGTCGTCACGGAAAACGATAAATCTATTAAACGCATATAATAACCTGTAGAGACAACCGTGTGTTTGAGGAATTAGATTTTGATTAGGAGACTAATGAATCAAAATAGGCTAATTATAAGGGTTGTTACTTATCATTCCTTATCTAATAGGAGTACTAATTACGTCTTATTTGTTTTCATTCAAAATTGATTAGAATGAAATAAATATACATTGAAGTAATTTTTTTTCTCACAACAATCAAAATTGTACATATTAATTGTGTAGCTATAGTTATTATTATTTGAATAAAGCACTTGTAGTAACAAGTGTTACAACATGTGCAATATATATCTAACACAAAACGAAAAATGATCACACAATTTAACATTATACTAAAAACAGAATCTCCTAGGTGCAAATTTCATCGCCACTCATTTATTAGACCAGAAAGAATTCCAAGGACGATAATTGAACAAACCTAGTTCTTAATTTCGTGTACAATTTTTACGCCATTATTTGGAACTAGAGGTTGAGGGGATGTTGGTGGTAATGAACCTTGAATGGGGCAAAAGCTTCTAAGTGTTAAAGGAAAAAGTGAACCAAAAGGGAAAATCTTAGGCCAACAACTATCATGAATGTCTAATACAGCTTTGCAACATTGAGGACCAATTAATCGAAGTCGAATAGTTAGGAAAGATGTTATAATCTCTTCAACACATCCAGGAACGTTTAACACTGATGCTAAGCATGTGGAGATATCCGGAAAAAGACCATTATCGACCTGACCACCTAAACCTGGTAAAAGACCTCCTCCTCCTAGTAATTGTGAGACGCTCGGAGAAACTTGGATCGATATACACAAGAAAATAAGTGCATAAGCATAGACATAAGTCATGTTTAGAGGATTTGGAATTTGATGAAAATTTGGAAGGAAGATTTCATATTTATATATTGTAGGATGTAACGTTAATGTATGGTGGACCTTTTAATTTCTTTAAATGTCATTAATATGAAGACTTTATTGTATACATTTTAATAGTAGTAAAATTGTAATCGATTATCTTTTCAAGTTTTAATGTTTTTTAGCATTAATATCAATGTTTATTATAATAGCACATCCTCTAAATTAAAGAACACAAGAATTATATTGAACTGAATATGTTACAACTTTTTTATATATATTCCGTGAGTTCGCATTGGATTTAGACTAATTCAAATTGGCGTCATATAAAAGTTGTTTATTTCCCCCTTAAATAATATTTTTAATAATATAAAAATGGAAACAAAATAACATTGGAGGTAGAATTTGATTTGTAAGGTGATGTTAAAAGGGGAAAAATTATTTTCACCTTTTTGGTCTTATTTTCTAATGCTTAGTCCGGTAGGCTTTATGACAGATCCTCGACTCTAGAAAATAACAGAAATGAAGAAATCAAATCTATTAAATTGTCTGTAAAATATTTTACACTCGATTGAATGCATTGAATCTTGCAATTCTTATGATGAAGATAAATATTCAGAGTTTTTAAAAGTGAAATTAAACAATAAACCCAAATTTATAACTAGATTAACATAATTTGGGTTTATAAAAAAGATTTTACATATGTGGAGCATAATACTGCATTTATTAATTAGGAAAAAAATTAAATTTGTACTGCAAAATCTTTTCAAATCTCCATGATGAATTTGTAGATAAAATTTATGAATTTATAGTAAGTTAATCTTCAAAGATTTTTTCCATATATACCATATAAACTTTATTAAGTTCACATTTACAATAATTATTATTTAAGAACCATTCATCGAAAAAAAAAAACAATCAAAAATGAATTTCTTTCACTTAATCTTCTTCATTCTTATTGCTCTCTTTGTTCCTAGTAATGAAAAAATGGTTCAAGCTATTCGACAACATGAGAGTTTATTAGCAAAAAGTGAAAAAATATTTCAACCTTTTTTAGCTGTTCACGAGATCTCAAGAAAGTTGAATGATGTTCGACAAGGGTCAGGGTCTTCATATCGTTTGGTTCCTAGTGGTCCTAATAGGGCTGAGAGTCCGTCAGATTATCCTCTAGCACCGATTAGGCCAGACAAAAAGTTATATAAATTGAAGGCATCAAGGAAATTGAATGATGGTCAACGAGGGCTAGGGTCTTCATATCGTTTGGTTCCTAGTGGCCCTAATAGGGCTGAGAGTCCGTCAGATTACCCTCCAGCACCGATCAGACTAGTCAAAAGGTTATATTAATTGAAGGTCTAGAAAACTTAGACTCTAATCTTATTTTGTGATTGATGCAAGGTTTAATTTAGTGATTGAATTTTTATTTTTCACCTAGTTTGGAAGTACCTATGGTTATTATTAATATATGTTTATGTTGTTCTAATTGAAGAATAAAAAAAAATATTTATTAGTATGCATTTATTTATTCTATGAATCATGTAACAGAAATTAGAAATTTAGTAGTACAAAGTTTCTTACCCATATTTAAGTCTATAATTATAATTATTATCGAGGATATTATTTTGTTCAAAATGATTAAAGATGTTTGCCTATATAAAATATTTATTTGGAATAATATGAATGAAACTGAAACATGAGAAGATAATATAAAATATTTATTTAGGTATATTATTTTGTTTATTACTTAAATTTTACTATATTGTATGGTTTAAATCCATTGTTAGGTAACGAAAAAAAAATTCATTTTTTGTGAGGACCGATTTGATGTGATCCGTCGTTATCTTCATATTTTATTCTCATTTTGTCTTTACTTATTATTTAATAATTCTATTTTTTCTTTTACCCTACCTTGTATTATGAATGTGTGATATTATATATATAACGATGTAGAACGATACAATCTATCCGAACATTATATTCATTAAAATAATACAATATGATATAATACGATATATTATGAAACAATACGTAACAACCACCTAAACAAAAATTTAACACATTCAGTTTAATATAATCCTTAGGCTTACCGTTTATGATCGAAAATACTAAATATAACAAATATTGTCACTTAGTAAATATCGTATAGATTAATGGTACTCTCTTTAAAGGCATTAAAACTTCAACGAAAATTAATTACAACTATTAAAATGTACATTAAAGTTCCCATATTAAAGACATTTAATTTAAAGGGGAGAAAAGGTAACCATATATCTTACCATATAAATATGGCATATCTTCCTTTCCAAATTTTCATCAAATTCCAAAATACAATTATAACCAACTTATATATTCGATAAGAAAAATGACTTCTTTCTATGCGTATGCACTTATTTTCTTATGCATATCGATTGAGGTTTCTCCAAGCGTCTCACAGTTACTCGGAGGAGAAGGTCTTTTACCAGGTTTAGGAGGTCAGCTCGATAATGGCCTTTTTCCGGATATTTCCAAATGCTTAGCATCAGTGTTCAATGTTCCTGGATGTGTTGAAGAGATTATAACATCATTCTTAACTATTCGACTTCGATTAATCGGACCTCAATGTTGTAAAGCTGTATTAGAAATTCATGATAGTTGTTGGCCTAAAATTCTTCCTTTTGGTGCACTTTTACCTTTGACACTTAGAAGTTTTTGCCCCATTCAAGGTTCATTGCCACCAACAACGCCTCAAACTCTATTTCCAAATAGCGACATGAAGATTGTACGCAAAATTAAGAACTAAGTTGTTTAATTATCGTCCTTTGAATTCTTTTCAATAAAACAGGTGGCGATGGGATTTGCACCTAGGAGTTTTTTTTTCTTTAGTACAATATTAATTAAATTGTATGACTGTTTTCGTTTAAATGATTAGTTAATTTGTTAAAGAATGAAACTTGGAAATCTATCATTTTCTAAAAAAATTCATTGTCTTTAGTACGATCTGACTTCACACCGAAATACCAATCCAATCTTATATTTTTTTTAAAAATTTAATTATATTTTCAATAAATTTACGTCATACAAATTTTGCCGGACCTATTACCTACTTCGAATTCACGAAAACTAATTTTAATTCTTAATGAGATTTTCTTGATGTTTATGTTTAAATCTCTTTTTGCACTATTATCGTAAAATTTAATAAGCATAAAATTGTTAAATACGTCGGAAAATAAAAATATTAACTTTTGACAAACTTAAACGACCAAAGTTGTTTAATACATACTTAAGAGACTATTTTTGATATACTCTAAAAAAAAATAAGGAATGGACCCACCTTCCACTTGTCAAACTATTGAGTAGCCTCACACAACTTATATAAGTTATGTGAGATACAATATAAATCTGTGGTGCAGAAACTTAGAACGTGGAAATTCAACTATCAACAAACTTAGCTATGGAAGTATAATAGTATACAATTTATGGTTAGCCAAATTAGTTGCAAAAATTCAAATTCAATGGCGTTGAGGTTTCTTCCATTTTCTCCACTTTTCAATTTCAGCTCATCGAATCGAAAACGCACAGTTTCTACCTCTGCTACTCTTGCCTCCAAGCAACCCGTTCCAGGTATCGCTATGGTTTATTATAATTGTTGTTATGATATGTATGTATGTATGTTTTACAAGAAAGATTGGGACCTTGTGAATGTGGTTGGTTTTATTGAAAATAAACTGTCTACCTTCTCAGGACTCCGGACCCACATGTGGGACATTAAATGTTTATTGATAGGGGTGTTAAATAGATGGGTTTATAACCTGAATTTAAATGAGTCAAAATTGTGAGTTATTGAATGGACGAGTCAAAATAGTTGAGTTAATGAATGAAAGGATTATTGGTTACTTTTGACTTAATTGGAGTGGGTCAAATGTCATAATTCGTAACCCAATCCACTATTCCTTACTAAAACATGGATGTCGGTAAGGTCGTTAGTGGTGTCAGCTAATATTCCTATCGGCATTTTGTCTCTTTGGTCTAGCCAATTTTACTCAATACACAATGCCAATATATTTCTCAATTTTTGATTTACCGGAGAAGGCGAGAATCAAATTAAATATATATTGACTATCATCTTTGCATTATTTTTTAAAACTTTGATATAAGAAAAATTGCAACTTATAGTAAATTTGGCATCGATTTCAAAAATATGTAGAAGTAACACTCAACAAGCCAAAAATGCCAAGTGAATTTGGATGGGGAGAATGTAGTTACATGTAGTAACACTCCGTAAGTGTGGACATTCCAAAATGTTTTGATAGTTTCTTATAAGTTATAACTGACTCTTTTGCAAGTCACATTACCTTGTTGAATTCTGTATTCAATCAAATTACATGACGCAAACGGAGTACTTTTTTCCTGGAAAAACGAACAAATATATGCACGATATGTCTCGTTGTTGTAAGTTCCTAGTTTATAACATGTATTGAAATTGTTGTCTTTATGCTTAGTGTATAACAGATCGATATTTGGAGGACTTGATAACTCGTGATGTATCCACTTGCCTCAAGGTGTAAATTGATGTTCCATTGAAGGAAAATACCGTCTTTCTAAGGATCTTGTCTGTGTAGATTTTTAATGCGGATAAGTTCTCTCACTACAGGAACATGTTTATTTGACTGCAGAATAATGTGCAGGCAAGCCAGAAGCAGATATCGTTGTTATTGGGAGCGGTATAGGTGGGCTATGTTGTGCTGGACTTCTTGCTAGGTATGGCCAAGATGTTTTAGTACTAGAAAGCCATGATGTAGCCGGAGGTGCAGCTCACTCTTTTGATATTAAAGGATACAAATTTGACTCTGGTCCATCATTGTTCTCCGGTTTTCAATCAAGAGGTCCTCAGGCTAATCCATTAGCACAGGTTATACTCGTATATGTTTATAATTTGGCTTTGTTTGTTCAGAATGCAAATGAATCGAAATATACTAGTATATATATAAGTTTTCATCTTCCCTCATCTATCCTAGACCTTCCTTCCAAATGTAGTATTCGTCTAATGTGGATAGAACTCGAATTAAGGGCTTTGTATACTAGCATTTTCTTTGTCGCATCAATGTTCTTAAGTTACTACACATGAAATAAGTGTATGAGATGTTAACAAATTTTTACTGTAATTTAGTATACATTTAGTGTGGTTTCCTGTTAGCAAATAACTCAACTTATGATATTTTTCTCAGGTTCTTGATGCATTAGATGAATCGATTCCCTGTGTGAATTATGACTCGTGGATGGTATATGTACCTGAAGGTGAATTCCTGTCACGCATTGGCCCAACAGAGTTTTTTAAGGTCTGACCTCCTGTTTGCTTTGTGAACATCTTTCATAGACATCATCGGAATTTTTCCCGTGTGTTTTCAGTATTTGCAAGCTTCATGTTGTAACTTATAAAATATTAGGATGTTGAGCTAGTGTACGATGCTTACAGTAGAGGACTGTAGGACTTCCTTTTTATTTATATGATCGTATCTTAATGAAACAATTTTATCTTTTAACTGAATGGTTACATTTCCTTATAACATTCTTCGTGATAATCTTTCTCATAATTCAGGATCTAGAGAAGTATGCAGGACCAGATTCAGCGAGAGAGTGGAGGAAACTTCTTGTGAGTATTGCATACTTCTCATACATGTTGTCGTTTCTTATGTTATTGATTGTTCTAATACCCAGAGATGTTTCTCTTGATAGTCCCTTGCTCTTGAACTTTTGTAAGAGCTCTTTACTTATTTGCATAGAGTATTGTTTTTACAGGACGCAATACTTCCAATCTCAGCAGCTGCAATGGCTCTGCCTCCACTATCTATCCGAGGGGACTTGGGTGTTCTTTCGACTGCTGCTGCTAGATATGCACCTTCTCTGTTAAAATCTTTTGCTCAAATGGGACCTCAAGGAGCCCTTGGTGCTACCAAGCTTCTCAGACCCTTTTCAGAAATCATTGATTCTTTGGGGATAAAAGACCCTTTTATACGTAATTGGCTGGATCTGCTAGCTTTCTTGCTTGCCGGGGTCAAAACTAACGGCATACTCTCAGCAGAAATGGTAACATATATCCTTACAGATATATTCTACATAAATCTGGTATTAATTAGTCTCATCTTCATGGTTTCACGAGTGTTGTACTCGATTTTATGTTTAACGTTCTTACATTTAACTTAACTTATTGGAGCAAGTATCATTATTCTCACAATTAATTCATACAACTTCATTAATATCATAGTTGATGCTTCATAGGTGTACATGTTCTCAGAATGGTATAAGCCAGGTTGTTCTCTAGAATATCCACTTCATGGAAGTGGAGCAATCGTTGATGCTCTTGTTCGAGGATTACAAAAGTTTGGTGGACGGATTTCTCTCAAGAGTCACGTAGAAAACATAGTTGTTGAAAAGGGTCGAGCTGTTGGGGTCAAACTAAGAGGTGGCCAAGTGAGTAAATTAAAAGTATGTTGCATTGTGAAATGATGCATGACATTTTCTATTAAGGTTGCACTTTCTCTTCGTGATGTTGCAGTTTGTCCGTGCTAGGAAGGCTGTAGTCAGTAATGCATCTATGTGGGATACACTGAGTTTATTGCCTCCAGAAGCTGTCCCCAAGTCATATCAGGACGGGATTGAAACGACCCAACAGTGTGAATCATTCATGCATCTGCATTTGGGTTTTGATGCAGAGGTAAGGCACAGCACAATGATGCATTGTAATAGCTTTCATTGACAGTGAACTGATTGTTTTCTTTAACCATCAATGTAATGGATCTACAGGGTATATCTGATGACCTAGGAATCCATCATATAGTAGTTAATGACTGGGACCGAGGGGTTGATGCTGATCAGAACGTCGTGCTGATATCTGTCCCGAGTGTGCTTAGTCCAGATCTTGCTCCACCTGGAAAGCATGTGTTGCATGCTTATACCCCTGGAACTGAGCCATTTGAAATTTGGGAAGGTCTTGATCGCCGAAGCAATGAGTACAAAAACCTCAAGGCTGAAAGATCTGAGGTACTCTTTTAATTTCTTATCTATTAATGACAAACAGTGGTCCAACAACAACATACCCAGTATAGTCCCACAAATTGGAGTGACACAGAACGGTCCAGCTTTCGTTGTTTACATAGTTTTGTGATGATAGTATGGCTGATCAACTTGCTTTATCATGTCGCGTTAGTATGATGTTAGCTAACACGTTGTTAGATGTTGCATTTTCCATCTTGAATCAGAAGCTTAGTCACAATGCTCAAGCCATCGTGCCTAGCTGATTTATGCTCTAGATCAGAGGCGGATCCAGGATTTAAACACTATGGGTTCAAAACAATAATTTATTGCAATTTTAGTGAACTTTTACACGTAAATGTATGCTCCTCGTTGAAAATACTGAGCTCAAATGAACTCGATGCCTGAATACTGCATCCACCACTACTCTAGATATCTTTTATCACATGTTAATTTTCCGTCTAGATGTATCTTTGCAATTTGTGACCTTCAATCAAGAACTAGTTGTACTTCCCGTTCTAGTTAACTGCAAAATTGTATTCATATTGAGGTCCCTTTTCATCTGATTTTTTCCGTTTACATGACAGGTAATGTGGAAGGCTGTAGAGAAAGCACTTGGGCCAGGGTTTAATCGCGAGAAGTGTGAGGTGAAATTAGTGGGAACTCCATTAACACATCAAAGATTTCTTAGAAGAAACAGAGGGACCTATGGGCCAGCTATATTAGCAGGTAAAATAGAGGTCGTGTTCAACTGAACTCATTATTTTTTACTCGAACTATAAGATCACGCTCATTCTAAACCAACTGATTCGATCTGCAGGTAAAGGCACATTTCCTGGACACTCAACACCAATTCCACAACTCATGTGCTGTGGAGACTCTACTTTTCCTGGCATTGGAGTTCCTGCAGTTGCTGCTAGTGGTGCCATTGTCGCGAATTCTTTGGTTTCTGTGACAGAACATTCGCGCCTTCTTGATGCTATAGGGATATGATCGAGGGACGCTCGAGACTGTTAAGTTGTTGTTTTTTTTAGTCCTGAAAATTTTGATTCATTCTGTATAAAGCCTTACATTGGTTATACTTTGTACAATTCATTCTACTTTTGTTTACATTATTGAAATAGATATATTCTACTTCAGCTTGTACCATTTGTTTAACAGTAACTTTTTTTGTCTTTCACATGAAAAGAAGTGCAATTAAAAATTAATAAAGGACCATTATTTGAGGAAATGAGATATACTAATCAATTAGTGAGTGTACCTTCTCCATAATTGTTTATTATATCTTTCACATTGAAATGAAAAAAGAATAAAACTATGGGTGTGTTTGGTAGGAAGGAAAATGTTTTCCTAGAAAACAAGTAGATTTTTGACTTATTTTTTCATGTTTAGTTGATGAGTAGAAAATATTTTGCGGAAAAAACTTTTAGTGTTTGATTTATGAATGAAAAATATTTTTGAGAAATATTTTTTATTTTTACTAGAGTAGAAAATAATTTTTGAAATTGAAAATATTTTTTAAAATCAAACTTAAATTTTTTATGGGGTGGGGGGACTGGTAGGGGGCTGGCGGGGGTGAAAAATAAAAATTTAAAGTTGAAAATATTTTTTAAAAATATACTTAAATTCTTTTTTGGGGGGTGGGGGGCTGATAGGGTGGGTGCGTGGGTCGGGGGATCGAGGTAGGGGTGAAAAAATAAAAATTGAAAATTGAAAATATTGTTTAAAATATATATATTACTCCCTCTGTCCCAATTTATGTGACTCACTTTCCTTTTTAGTCAGTCTAAAAAGAATGACATATTTCTATGTAAAGTAACAATCTAACTATAAAATATTTATTTTACCCTTAATGAAATGATTTACAGCCACACAAATTTCTATCATTCATTTTGGACCACAAGTTTTAAAAGTCTTCCTTTCTTTTTTTCTTAAACTCCGTACCGAATCAAAGTACCTCATATAAAATGGGACGGAGGGAGTATATACTTTCAGCTTGTACCATTTGTTTAACAGTAACTTTTTTTGTCTTTCACATGAAAAGAAGTGCAATTGAAAAATAATAAAGGACCATTATTTGAGGAAATGAGATAATACTAATCAATTAGTGAGTGTACCTTCTCCATAATTGTTTATTATATCTTTCACATTGAAATGAAAAAAGAATAAAACTATTTACTTTCTTCATCAGTCTCCTTCTTATGATCTGAAGTGTGAGTTTTTTTCTCTGTGATTTTAATTAGTCTGTGTTAAATTGGTGAAAACATACCTCTTTCTTCTCCTTCCCAGCCAATACCGAAGTAAGTTTTATTTGTTTTTATTAAGATTAACTGTTGTTTTTATTAAGATTAACTGTGTATTCGATACAAAGGAAAATTAGTGGATTTCTTGTTTACATTTTTTGTGTTGTGTATGTAAGCAAAAGATGTTATTTAAGAGCATCCGTTGTGAAATTAGATGATTGAAAATTAGGATTATTTTTTTTTGGTTAAAGACATGATTTTGAGTATAGATACTGGAACCTAAAGGAGGGGTTTTAGAAGAAGATTAGAAGTTAAAATACCACAAGTATAAGCATAAATCTCCATTAAGATAATTTGCCTAGCATGAATTTTTCCGGGAGGGGAAGGGGAGGGGCAGAGTCGAATCTAGGAGGTGAAGTTTATGGGTTCCTGCAGTGACCTAAAATTGATATATGATTTAATAACTGGATTCTGAATCAAATATTTGTAGGTATTTGATAAAAAAATTAATAGATATATAAGGTATAGGCAAAAGCTAGTGGATTCACGTGAACTCACCCCTGGTATGGGCTCATTTGCATATAAGCAAAGACTGGTGATCATTGAATCTTCTTAATATGTACGAAATATGTTCGTGTCAAGCTACCTGATGAAGATATTGGATATTTACTACTTGCAGGATTTATTAGGAATCCAACAATTAGAGAAAACTGAAAAGGTGGAAAGCAGATGGCTGAGGAGTGTTGCTGTGTGATGGCTTCCTTAAAACTTGCCATTGGTGAGCAGTTTGATAGTTTGACGAATAATCTATTGGACAATGCTGTGGGGAAACTATCATATGTAGCTTTCACTCTCACCTGCCTCAAGAATGCTCACCCTGAGAACGGGATATCTACACAACTTAAGGCCCTATTTGTGGAAGCTCTTGGTGTCTTTTCTGAGAATGGTTCTCAGGTGAATGAACAAGGCGAGACAAGTGATGATGCCATCAGAATGATATCAAAGGTGCTGAAGATAATTCGACTGGAGAATATCGCTGAGCGAATCAAAACTTCAAAGCCATCAAGGTCATCTAGCCTGCTAATTACTTTGGAGATGGTGGAGTCTGTTGTAGCTTTGCTTGATTGTTTTGCTTTTATACTGATTGCATTTGATCCGAAGCGTCATAATGCCTCTCCCGCGTCTGTGCTTAAAAAGAAGCTAAGATACCTACGTGTCTTCTTGAGATTTACTGCAAAGTGGTGCATTGAGCATGAGAGTATAAAGGATCTCTTCACCTGTGCTGAAGATGTAGCTTATGCTGCACTTCACCTATGTTTCTTAGAGTTGGCATACAATATGGAGAACGATGAAGACCAGTCGCATGTGCTGGACCATGAGTTCTCTAAACTGCTGGAAAGGATAGGTCCAATGAACATGCCTGAACTGAGACAGATTTATCTGAACCTATTGATAGAGTCAAAGTCATCACGATCAGAGACTACAATGGATGCAAAATCTATGTATTATTTAGTTGATGCTCTCAAACAGGATCTGGAAGAGCTGCTAAGTCATGATGCCAGCTTGAAAAATACTTTCGATGATCAAATTCCTTGGCTCCAAAAAGGACTTACTCGCCTTTCTAGATTCCTCTGTGACATAGCATTTAAAGGCACTTCACTTGAAGAATTTAGTTCTATTCAGTCACATATCGAAGCTCTGATCATTGAGGCAGCAATTGTGATCTACTCATCCTGCTATGATGGCATGAAGAATACTGAAATAGACCATGAGCTCTTTTTGTTGCAACTGAAGTTTAATCATGTCAAGGTAGAAATCGATCTGATTCAGCTACTAAACGGTGAAGCCACCATAATGGCTCCCTTGAAATATCTGATTGACTGTGTTCGAGAAGAGCTGATACTCTTGGGAACTTTTCTCATGGATTCATCGGAGCAGTGCAAAGAGCAAACTAAGATAACTGATTTTTTGACCCTTAATCAGACTGTGACTAACCAAGCATGGTCAGTCATTAAATCTCTTTCTCGTGACTCGAAGCAAGAAGACATGGCCAGGGAAATTAATCACTTGCACTTTAAATTGCTTCTTAAATTCAAGTTTATTAAGGCAGTGATTAGACAGATGTGTCCCAACATTTCATCATCATCAACACTGGATCATCCTACGATAGATCTTCTGAATTTTCTTCCAATTGACTTTGGTGTCATTGATTCTTATTTCAGCATGCTAAAATCCTCAAAGACACAATCTTCACATATCCCCAAGGTGGATGAGGTTTTGATGGGGTTTCATGAATATATTCTTGGCAATGTGCTACTGAAAGATGAAAGTTATTCGATGTTTACTGTTGCAAATGAGGTTAAAAAGTATTACTATGGGTTGTTGCTCCTTGTAACGTATCTTGTTGAACCTCCAGTTCAGATCAATGAATGCGTGAAGCAGAATGATTTCTTGACTAGATTTGGAACTCTTTCAATTGAAGCTGAATCTTCTATCTGTTCAATTTATAAGGAGGCTGTGGATAGCAACAAAAGTAGGAAGGGCAATCTTATTATTCAGTTTTTGACGATTGCTTTCGATCTTATCAAGTCTGAAGGAAGCTTGATGATTCTACAACAGCAGAAAGCCACTTTGGAAGCTGAAATTCTGGATCAGATTGAAAGTGTTCATGAAGAGCTTATTTTCCTTAGAGCTTTTCTCATGGATGTTCTCACACAACACACACAGCTTAACGAATTGCATGATCTCTTAATGCATGCTGAAGTGACTTCCCACAAGTTAGGACAGATCAGTTGTTCTTGTTATGGGAGTTCCGTGGACGGGTCCAGCACTCAGCAAATGAGGCTTCCATTATCTGATCTTCTACAAGAGATTGAGACTGTCAAGGTAGAGTTCAGAAAAGTATTCTTTCAACTTCTGGATGCATCACCTTGCAACATGACAGGTGGTGAAGGCCTTATCAATTTTTTATCGAACCGCCAAGACAGGCTGTTCAACTATGATGATTGTTCAATCTCTTTTCTGAAGAATCAGATCCTAGTAGTCAAAGACAAATCAGAGTACTTGGGATCTTTTGTTGCAGATATCGTACAGTATCGTGATATGCATCAAGAACTCAAAGACCTCGTGAGACGTGTTCAAGATATAAACTATGTATGTCTCTTCCATGTCAAGGGTTATAAACCCACCTGGTATTACATGTTATATCTCTCTGATGTCAAGCAACTGCTCAAGCATATTGAGGCAGAGGTCAAAATGATCTGTCTTAAAGTTCCACATTCATTAGGTTATAGTTTCCCCAAGACAGATGGATTAGGATTTTTCAGTTGTTTCTTGGGAAAATTGGAGGAGCTGTTGCGTTCTAAGATTGATTCGGTTATCAATTTAAAGCATCAGATTGAATCAGTCAAGGAGAGCTTACTGTGTCTCAGATCATTGATGAATCATTTTGCGGAAAACTTAGATGAGCATGATGAAGTTTATGGTATTATAATAACAAGTGCTACTGAAATGGCATACAAGGCAGAGTATGTCATCGACTCGTGCTTGTCCAGTTCTCATCCACTTTGGTACAAAGTTCTTTGGATTTCTGAAGTTGTTGATAACATTAAGCTTGAAAATCATGTTGTTAGTGAGACTTGTGGAAGAAAGAAGATAGACGTGAAGGTGCATAAATTTGTAAATACCTCTGTGAGTCTTGGACCATCTTTATCAGGTAATACTCCAAGAACAAATGAAGAAATGGAGGGTTTTCAGGAGGCAATGGACAAAATAAAGAAGCAGATACTTAGAAGACCTCCTCATCTAGATGTTATCTCGATAGTTGGTATGGCTGGAATCGGGAAGACCACTCTTGCAGAGAAGATTTACAATGATCTCATAGCTACCCCTCACTTTGATGTTCACGCTAAGTGTCGTGTGACTCAAGTATATTCATGGAAAGAATTGCTGCTTACCATCTTGAATTGTGTTCTTCAGCCTGCTGATCGCACCGAAAAAGAAGATGGTGAATTAGCTAATGAGCTGCGTCAAGTTTTGTTAACCAAGAGATTCCTAATCCTCATTGATGATCTGTGGGATACAACAGCATGGGACTACTTATCTATGTGCTTTAAAGATGCTCATAGTGGGAGTAGAATTATCCTAACAACTCGTCTTACTGACATTGCCAGTTATGCTAAATGTGAAAGCAATCCCCATCATCTTCGTTTATTCAGAGATGATGAGAGTTGGACATTATTACAGGAAGAGGTGTTTCAAGGGGATAGCTGTCCACCTGAACTTGTAGATGTGGGATTTCGAATAGCAAAAAGTTGTGGAGGGTTGCCTCTCTTCATTGTGTTAGTTGCTGGTGTTCTGAAAGAGGAAAAGAAGAACGAAGATTCGTGGAAAAAAGTAGAGGAAAGTCTAGGTTCACGTAACGGTGGTAGCTTGGAAGAGAGCATGTCTTTGATTGAATTCAGTTATAAGAACTTACCACACCATCTGAAGCCTTGTTTTCTCTACTTTGGAGGATTTTTAAAGGGCAAGGATATTCATGTCTCCAAATTGTTTCGGTTGTGGCAAGCTGAAGGATTTGTACAAGAGAACAAGGAAAAAACCACAGAAGATGTCACACAATACTTTTTTGAAGATCTTATTAGTAGAAATATAGTAATGGCCATGGAGAGGAGACCGAATAGCAAGGTGAAAAGGTGTCGTATTCATGATCTCTTGCACAATTTCTGCTTGGAAAAGTCCAAGCAAGAAAATTTCCTTAACCAAATCAATAGGTACAAAAAATTATATTGATGTCATTTTATTATGCTTATACCAACTGCCAAGGGTCCTTCGGAAACAGCCTCTCTACCTCCACGAGGTAGTAGTAAGGTCTGCGTACATTCTACCCTCCCCCAGACCGCATTTGTTGTTTTGTTATGCTTATACCGACTCTCATTGTCATGTATTTATTTATTCAGGGGAGTGGATATGCTTCCTGAAAAGCCTGAGGACTACCGGTTGTTCATGCATTCTTACCAGGATGAGATTGATTTGTGGCGTCCATGTCACTCAAATGTCCGGTCCTTACAATTCAAAGTTGTAGATCCGGACAACCTGTTATGGCCACGTGATATCTCGTTCCTATTTGAAAGCTTCAAACTTGTTAAAGTGTTGGATTTGGAATCGTTCAACGTTGGTGGTACTTTTCCCAGTGAAATACAGAGTCTTATTCATTTGAGGTACTTAGCTGTTCAAACTGATGCAAATTCAATTCCTTCTTTTATAGCTAAACTTCAGAATCTAGAAACTTTTGTGGTAAGAGGATTGGGAGGAGAGGTGATATTACCTCGTTCTCTTCTGAGGATGGTCAAATTGAGGCATATACTTGTAAAACGTCGTGCTTCATTTACTTTGCATGAGAACATGGATGAATCACTTGCTAACTCTCAGTTAAATGATTTGGAAACATTTTCGACTCCACGTCTCTCTTATGGTAAAGATGCTGAGACAATTTTGGCAAAGATGCCAAATTTGAGAAAGTTGAGTTGTATATTTTTGGAAACTTTTAGTTATTCGGAGAAATTGAAGGGAAGGTGTGTTCTTTTTCCGCGATTAGAGTTTCTAAGTCATCTTGAATCAGTCAAGCTGGTTTCCAACAGTTATCCATCTAAACTTCCACACGAGTTCAATTTCCCCTCAAAACTAAAGGAATTGACTCTGTCCAAGTTTCGTCTTCCCTGGTCTGAAATTTCTATAATCGGAGAATTGCCTAACTTGGAGATTCTGAAGTTACTTTTCCGAGCCTTTGAAGGGGATCGATGGGAAGTGAAAGATGCTGAGTTCCCTAAACTCAAGTACTTGATATTGGACAATATCAACTTTTCACAATGGTCCATCTCAGACGATGCTTTTCCTGAGCTTGAAAATTTGAGTTTAACCAAATGTGAGCGGCTTGAGGAAATCCCTTCTCATTTTGGTGAAGCTGTGTCTATAAAAAGCATTGAAGTAAATAGATGTGGATCGTCCGTTGCTAATTCAGCCCTGGAAATTCAAACAACGCAACATGAAGAAATGGCAAATGATGCGTTCACAGTTACCATACAACCTCCAGATTGGGCTACAAGATCATCTCTTTGATCTTGGCTGGTATGTTCATTCCGCGCATATGTTTCACTCATTCATTTTTTCTTTGTATAAGAAGCAAAACTGCTATGTAGATGATCATTTTGTAAGTTGGAGTGTTCAACTGACAGAGTGGGAGACGAGTTGAGGTGTCTAGATATGCATACTCAAAGTTGAAGTGCCTACTTGCCATCTGAGTCCAAGCTCCAGTGTCGGTTTATGTATTATGCCTTTATAATAAGATCACACTCATTTTAAACCAACTGATTCTTGTCTACAGGTAAAGGCATATTTCCAGGACACTCAACACCAATTACACAACTCATGTGCTATAAAGACTACTTTTCCTGGTTTGCTGCTAGTGGTGCCGTGCATTGTCGCGAATTTATCGGTCTATGAAGAGCGCGTGTATCTACTTGTTCAATTTTATATAAATTAAAATGTCTACTTGTGTATACTCAAAATTGAATGGCATATGTTAATTTTGTTGACATTTCTAACTTAAGATTATATGAAAGATAATAATTTTATGATAACTTATAACATAGTCAACACATCTTTGTCTTCGTCGTCTATATTCATATGCAAATTTAATTAGTTAAACTTTATTAAATTTAAATACTATATATAAAAAATTATAATATCTAAATTCACTTTAAAATATTATTATATTGCACTTGGTTAAAGTCGTGCAATCAATTTCGAGTATCAACAAGTGTTTGGACATTATTTTGAATTGACAGAATAATAAATTAAGTAATTACATGTTTAGATTAATACATAAATATGACTTTTAACTTGATTTTATTTTACATTTATGTCTTCCAACTTTGAGTGTGTACAAGTACACTTAAATTTGTATAAACTTGAACAAATAAACACACAGGTCCTACGTGACATCCTATATGACAATTTGCGTTCTACGTGGTGTGTTATGTGTATTATGTCACATAGGACTCATGTGTCTACTTATTCAACTTTATATAAGTTTAAGTGTCTACTTGTGTACACTCAAAAGTGAAGGGTATAAATGTAAAATGAGGTCAAGTTAAATGGTACATTTATGTATTATGCCTAAAAAAAATTGATATCGACTATTAATGTATTTGATTAAAAAAATTAGTTAGTTATTCTTTTAGTCAAAACGACTAAACTACCTTTAAAATTTTCAAACAAAAAAGTGAGAATTTATAAGCCTTTTTAGTCCTAAAGAGACTACTGTATTTGACTTGTCTTGATCCATTTACCTTTAGTCGCAGCTTCTTCTTTGTTTCCATTTTTTTTTCTCAAACCGTTTAAAATATGACGAAGTAAACATCTGAAGATGATAAAAAGAGGTTCTAAAGTATATTTGTTATAGATACACAAAAAATTAATTATAATTATAAAATATAATTTTTCGTTGGAGAAGATAATTCGAAACTCATGATTTTAAATATGGTATAGTGACATTTTGTGTGTTCATAAGATTTATGAAATTCGTAATGTCATTACTCATTATATCTGCCACTTATCTATAACTTTTCATTAAGAAATGAGTAACCACATTTTAAAATAATTCTTTCTTTTTTTTAACGCAGACAAAAAGGAAATTAGGTTCATATAAAATCGAAGAAAATAATATTAATTAGTATTAATATCAAATAAATAAAAGTTAGTGCATGCACCACATAATTATATAACTGTTTAATCTTGACTCAAAAATCAGTCAAATCTGCTAGCTTACTATATAATACTATATATAGTCAAAATTTGTGTACACATAATAACATGCTCACTGTTGGAAACAATTAATTATAATATATACTTTCTTTAATTTAATACCAACTATTTCTCACTTAGCCACAACTATATATATTTCAAAACCAAGTCTGCAAAATTAATATTTTCTCTCAAGATTTCAACAATTACAAAGAAAATAAAAATAAAAATGAGTCCATCTTCATTTGCCATGTCTTTTTTCATTCTCACTATTATTTTGAGCTACATATTTAAAATAATATTACAAATGTTTCCACAATCAAAATTACTAAACTACATAGATTTCATATTTTGTCAATTGAAATGGGCATGGAATGTTGTCCTCTTTCAATCTTTCTCTCATTCTTGTAGTAATTACAATTTCGATATTAGCTCTGAAGGTGCACCTCATCATCATAATAATAACGAGCTTAGAGTAACGCGTTTCGAGCATGATAATTTGGAGGGTTCATCAGTGGATTGTGCAATATGTTTGTGTAAGATAGAAGATGGTGAAGAAGTTAGAGAATTAAATTGTGATCATTTTTTTCATAGGTCTTGTTTGGATAGATGGATGAATTGTGGACGTATGACATGTCCATTGTGTAGAAATCATCTAATGAAGCCAAACACAATATACTCAGAGCTTCAACATGAAGTTATCAATTTGAATTTATTATCGGGGAGATCAAGAGATCGTTGTGAATGGTGGTTAAGGTAAATTTATAACGAAAAAAAAAAAACGTCGCAGAGAGGGTAAAATTGTAAATTTACATGGGAAGCTGGCTATGTCATGCAGGTTTTTGAAGTCGGCTCCGCCACATTTGATGTATTCAATTTATTTCAGTACTGATGATTTATAATTCTTTGCAAATTAAGGGGGGAAAATTGGTATATGAGTTGATTTGATCATTTCACTTTATTGAGAAATTTATATTTTATTTATCAGTATTACTTGGAGAGGAGACTTAAATCTCATTATTGATTTTGATATTTCATAGTAATATTAGAAAGGAAAAACCACATAGACATACTTTACTATCATACATACTATTATTACCTATACTTTCAAAATATTACATATCTTATCACTAATTAGGAGTTTCCGACGTATCTTAATTAATACATGCATTTTTGCTATTAGATACACAAAAATAGGGAGAGAGGCGAGCAAGATTAGGGAGGGAGGCGAGCGAGATTTGTGTGTATCTCAAATATATGCGGATCACACTAGATACATGTATTTGTATGTATCTGGAGTGATTCACATGTAGTTGGGGTGTCAACTGACACCCTTTCGTCGAAAAACTACACTGTGGAGCTAGAATAAAAAATATTTTTTTATATATATAGATTACATATTTACATTCCTTGACTTCTACGCGATTTTATTTCTTTATATTTTGACACTCCTTGATAAAAAATTTGGATCTGCCACTGTACGGATCGGAAAACATGAATGCATGGGGTACCCCATATATATCACACATTGTAAAGCAATCCAGACAAAAAAAATAAAAATAAAGAATGTATACAAAATATTTTTAGAATAGTGGAGAATAAAAGTGAACGAAGGATGTATAAATTAATCAAATAACTTCTATTAATTATATTTTTTAAAGAATAAGTAAAAAGCTAATACTAGAAATCAAAAAGAACAGAGGAATACGTAAAGTGTTCACAATTAATTGAAGTTATAGCAATTAATTTGAGATTTTTACCTCCTCACAAAGTAAATATTAACACTAAAGAATAATATGATTTTCTCATTTAAATAAAAATGATCAAATCAAGTTGTTTCCAACAAATTTTAAACATATGGAAAATAAATAAACCACAAAAATAAAATCTGAAAAAACATAATTTTATTCAACAAGATAGCGGGTACAATTCTGCTCCTCCCTTGATTCTCCTCTCCTAAGATTTATCCATGATTTGAGGGCAGTTAGTGGCGTATTTCTCGAACTAGGATGATTTAGATTTGACCTCTATAAGAATATTCCATGTCTTTTGTGGAATATATCGAGGTCTTGATCTCTTTATGGAATTTTTGAGATCGCCTTTTAAGGGAATTTAGTACCCTTTATATAGGCATAAACTAGGGTTTAAGGTTGAGTAGCCTCCAAGAATCATAATTTGAGTTGAACACAA
Source organism: Solanum tuberosum (assembly GCF_000226075.1). Taxonomy (NCBI): domain Eukaryota; kingdom Viridiplantae; phylum Streptophyta; class Magnoliopsida; order Solanales; family Solanaceae; genus Solanum; species Solanum tuberosum. Next base: position 234,299 of record NW_006239027.1, on the reverse strand, counting down.
TTAGTAGAGTCACAACTCGAATTGAACACATCTTGTAGAGTCCCACAAAATTTCAATGTCTACACAAGTCATTTGCAAAGAGACCACAGTAGAAACTAGGGGTGTTCATGGTTCGGTTTGGATCGGTTATTAGTTAAAACCAAAACCAAACCAATTTAAATCGGTTTTTAAATTTCTAAAACCAAACCAAACCAAATAAATAAAATAACCGTCGGTTTGGTTATCGTCAGTTTGGTTCGGTTTGGTTAGGTTTTTTTAGTTTTTTTCGGTTTGAAAGTAATAAGTTTGTTAAGGATATACACATCTCGATAGACACAAACACTTAGTACATAAATAATTCACAAATAAGCTATCACACGAACAAAGTGATTCATCCAATGTACCAAGTTTAAGAAACTAGAAAAATTCATTGTCAATAGCATAAAGTTGGTTCAATATTCTGGAGATCTCAACATCTTATCAATAGACTTTTCAATAAAATTACACCTTAAAATATTGAGAAAATACTTCTAAAAAAAAAACAATATTTCATAGTCAAAACTAATCAATTACCGTCTTCTTTAGCTTGAGCTTTAAATTATTCAATATTGTGTTAGAAAATTTTATAAAGAACAGAGAAAGTGTGATCTTTAAAGTAATAAATATTGAGGGATTTAGACTTAAGGTTTTAATAGTTGGGCTAAAATTTAAGTGTTGAGCTTTAGAAATAGTAAAATTAAAAATTTAAGGTAATTAAAATTTATCAAAATACTTATACTTTTTTATAAATAATTATACAATTTATATACATAACTTCTAGGTTCGATTTGGTTATTTTTGCGGTTAATTTTTAGTAAAACCAAATAATATCGGTTTTTCAAAATTTAAAACCAAACCTAACCAAATCAAACCAAATATCAATTTTTTTAATCGGTTTGGTTCGAATTGCGGTTCGGTTTGGTTTTATAACCATAACCATGAACAACCCTAGTAGAAACCATGGCCAGCTTAATTCCCATCTAAATTTACAATCTTACTCGTAGCAACAAACTCTTATGTTCCTTTCATTACATTACTATATTTCTAAACAAGTTCCTAGATATAACAAACCTAAAGATTTCCTTCTTACACGATTTTTTGTAAATTTACCTTGGCCACCATTCACAACGATCTCGTGATCTCCCTAAGGAGAAATCTAAATGGATCACTTCTTCATGATGATTAAGCTCAATGAAAGTTGTGTTTGGCTTAATTAGATGATTTCTACATAATGGACATGTCATACGTCCACAATTCATCCACCTATCCAAACAAGCCCTATGAAAAAAATGATCACAATTTAATTCTCTAACTTCTTCACCATCTTCAATCTTGCACAAACATATTGCACATTCCACTGATGATTCCTCCAAATTATCGTGCTTGAAACACGTTACTCTAAGCTCATTATGTTCATGGTCATGAGGTGCACCTTCAGAATTACTAGTGAAATAATTGTAATTATTACAAGACTGAGAGAATGATAGAAAGAGGACAACATTCCATGCCCATTTCAATTGACAAAATATGAAATCTACGTAGTTTAGTAATTTTGATTGTGGAAACATTTGTAATGTTGTTTTAAATATGTAGCTCAAAATAATACTTAGAATGAATATGGACATGGCTAATGAAGATGGACTCATTTTTCTTCAATTAATTATGTAGCTCAAAATAATAATTTAGAATGAATAATATGCATACTTAGCTTTATATAGTAATTTGCTAAAAGTTGTGTCTGAAGACTTCATGCCCATAAATTATATATATTATTTGTGATATTTTCTTGTATGGTGTCTGTAGACTCTTTAGTGTATGAAATAGGTCAATGAAAGTGTCCTAGTAAATTTGATCAGTAAAATATTGAAAGAAGTAACAATAAAGAGTGTGGTAGGATAAATTTTATTCATTTTTGTATTTTTTTTTTATCAAGATTTCAAATTTAAGCTTTGCAATGAGAGTAATCCAAGTAAAGACGTGAATAGAGATCGATGGAAAGTCACTGATATATACCCTTTGACCAACTAGCTAGTTTATCAACATATCGAAATATTTTAGCAATGTATATGTTGTGTATTGATATGTAAGTATGTAAAATATACACTACATATATATTTTGTACATACTTTTATAAATTATATAATCAAATGATTCAACCCGTAATTATTTCAATATATAAATTCATTTGTTAGTAGATTGATTTCAAGTTGGTGTGGCAAATGTAGCCCATTTTCAATGGTCGGATGAATTAGTATGTACGTAGTCTAAATTGATCAATGAAAACAATTGTCATAATATTTTTTAAGGAAAGTAACATTTTTAGCGTGTTAATGAGTGTTTATTTATTAACTAAGCCTATTTTAATCTGTCAAATTCAATCCAACTCGTTAATTTAATACTTGAAGTCTATATATCAAATGGTTATAAAAGAAAATGAGAAAGCTAAGTGAACTCATTTATGATATAAAACTAGGTTAATCATCACTAAATATTTTTTTGATAGCGTAGTCTACATAGCTAGACAAAAAAGCAACAATATCATGATGTTTATATTATAAAATATAAAACTATATCTTAGTCCATATAGCACGCTATTTGTTTAATAGTAGCACTTGTTTTAATTCATCATCAACCGCCAAAGAATTTTAGCATAAGATGTTAATTAATAAATTTAGGTTAGATGAATTTGAATTCTCTTTTGGCAAATTGATCATTTATAATATTATTTAATTTTATACGATTGTACATATGTACCAATCATATTGTATTATGAATATATATATTGGACCTTAGTGGTATGAACATTTAAATACCATATAACATTTCTAATGTTTTTCTTGTATTTTCTTGTATTGTGTGTGTAGTAGATATTTATTTATTTTTTTAAAATTGTTGTGCCATACTTCAACTGTCAGAAATAGGTCAACAAAATTGTACTAGCAATTGGATTAAAAATTTTAAAAAAGGAAGTGTAGCAACTATAAAAAATAAAAAAAAAAATCGAAACTAACCACTTTGTATTACTGTATTAAAGAACTAACAACTATATTTTAGTTTGAGCAAGAAAGTGAGTGAGTTGCATAGTGAATGATAGTGAATGTAATTTCTTCACCTTTATTAGATGTTTTAGTTTTGAACCCTTGAAATGAAGAAAATCGTCGTAGAGGGTACTTTCTTATTAAATCACTATTAGAAAATCGTTAATAAATGTCTCATAAAAAATTGGTATTTATTTGATGATGAATTAATTTATATTTATGATGTCGAAGTTGAATTAGTCTGACAGATTAATACATATGTCCGGAATATCAATTATTATGATAAAAGTTTTTTTTTTTTGGTTTTTCATCTGGTTTCTGGTACCTGCATTAGAACTCAATTATTTTGGGTTTGCTCCGTGTAGGGCCCATTCAGAGGGAAGCACTCGCTATCAATTTTTTCCAAATCCAAGAGTTCAGGACTTAAATTTGGGACTTGAACCTGAGACCTCTTATTAAGAGAGGAGCGACCTCATCCGTTGCACCATATCCGTTGACGGTTATTATAAGAAATTAAAGTTGAGTGAACTAAACTTTATGATTTGATAACTTTACACATGCATAATGCTCACTATATAGTGGTTAAATTATTTTAGTAGCGTAGCCCACAAAGTAAGATTTGTACAACGAATAATGAGTCTTTTAATTTATATCATCGCCATTTACATTAATTAACCCTATCAACCATGTTATGATTTTTATATTATAAAAAATTATGTACTAGCTTAGTTCATAGAGGAAGCTATTTTCAAATAGTAGTAAAAAGAACATTTATCTTTGTTAGATGAACTTAAATTCTTCTTTGGCAAAATCGTGTGTTAAATTGTTAAATGGAGCATTACAAAATAAAAAGATTGTAATTTATAATTTCTTTTATCAAAAAAATAATAATCATAACTAGTCATTGGGAGAAGTTGAATCGAAAGTTACTTAAATTGTGGTTAATATGTCTAATTAAATTTATATTACGCGAATTTGAATTATGTTTTTAGCAAAATAGTGAGTTAAATTATGTGTTAAATCGGGAAAATCATCATTGATTACCTATTTAATTAGTTCTAGTTAATTATACCATAGATTAAAGGGGGGAAATCTTCATGATACTTACTTAAACCATACATGAGCTTAATTAAGTATGTTCTCCCAATGCCATCGAAGACAAAGCACCACAAGGAGTGTTGTGATGGTTAACCAGATGTCTTCGATTTGAGCTATGTTAATAAAGAATGATTATATTAAAATTCATATCTTTTTTCCGAGTAAATATAACGTAACATTGAAATAAGATTCCTCATTAAAAATGATATGATTGAATCAAGCCATATGTATTCATTATTTCCTCAATTTTCAAAGAGTTCGTCACAAAAATAAATCAAATAAATAAAACCAATGCCAAAACTAACCCCCAAAACTACAAAAACCAATCTTTCATGTGTACAACAATTATTTACAACTATACCCTTTTCGCGCCTCTTTGATATATATTTATCTTAGCCACCATTCACAACGATCTCTCGATCTTCCTGATAACAAATTCAAATTGATCACTTCATGTTGAAGCTCTGAGTAAATTGTGTTTGGCTTAATTAGATGATTTCTACACAATGGACATGTCATACGTCCACAATTCATCCACCTATCCAAACAAGCCCTATGAAAAAGATGATCACAATTTAATTCTCTAACTTCTTCACCATCTTCAATCTTGCATAAACATATTGCACATTCCACTGATGATTCCTCCAAATTATCGCGCTCAAAATGCGTTACTCTAAGCTCATTATGTTCATGGTCATGAAGTGCACCTTCAGAATTACTAGTGAAATAATTGCAATTACTACGAGAACAAGAGAAAGATTGAAAAAATACAACATTACATGCCCATTTCAATTGTAAAAATATGAAATCTACGTAATTTAGTAACTTTGATTGTGGAAACATTTTTAATGTTATTTTAAATATGTAGCTCAAAATTATAGTGAAAATGAAGAAGGACATGGCTAATGAAGATGGACTCATATTTTTATTCTATTTTATTTTTTTGGTGATTTTTGGTTTTGGGATTCTGATGCAAGTGAATAATGTGGACACTAGCTTTATATAGAGTTTTTTTGAAGGTATAGTTGATGCTATAATAAAATAAAATATTTACTAGTAATTGTTTCAAATTAAACATATGTTATAAATTGTACACAAAACTTGAATGTAGGGTGAACTGATTTTGACTTACAACTAGAAAATAAAAGTATGGGACGCCGTCTTTGTTGTCAAGAAGGAATTATTATTATTATTATTATTATTATTATTATTATTATTATTATTATTATTATTATTATTATTATTATTATTATTATTATTATTATTATTATTATGATGTTAAAACTTCCCGGTCCTCTCATACTAGGGAAAGGTCCTCTCAATGCTCCACGCCAAAAACCATAGAAATTTGTACCAAATATGTAAAGCAATGGCAGAAGAAAATCTCCGAGGATATGGTAGTATGGATGAAATTTCTCTATTATCAATTTTCAAAATTTAGAATGAAAAAACTTTCGATAGAAAACGTATTTTTCTCTTTGATGGATCGTTCGTTACATGGATAGTCGAGCAAATGTGGTTATTGAGTAATTATACAAAGAAAACATGTTTATATATATATATATTTTAAATAGTTTAAGTAGTTCATCAATATTAAAGAAGACTAATTTTTAATTTTAGTGGAGTAAAATTCAATCGTCAAATATTTCATTGATCTCTTTATTAGCAAATTGTGTCCCTTAAGTCATCAGTTATGAATAAATAAATAAATACTTATAAAATCATTTGACAATTATGTATTTAATTTTGATCTTCTTTAACCAGCACATGATGAGCAGCACAACTATTTTGAAAAAGGGTGAAATAAAAGGATTAGAAAAAGAAAAACAATATATATATATATATATATAAAGTATGGACTGATAACAGAAAAAAAATGATAAGTCATATATGTTATAGTTGGTTCAATTGTATTGATTGTTTATGAAAAAAAATTGTTTTATATAGAACTAGCTAGTGTAATACAAACTTACTTCTAAAAATGAAAAGAGAATTGGAAAAAGAATGTGGTACTAGGTTATTAAAGACAAGTCAATAGACCAATTTACTCAACACTACGATCCGAATGAACCAACAAATTTTGATCCTGAAGACACAGGGAGTAGAAGTGATGAGAACGATCTATCAATAGACCAATTTACTCAGCACTACGACCCGAATGAAGACGATGATTCAGGAATGAGTTTCGATTCCGAACCACTACACAACCTGGATACCTAAAGAAATACGTAAGCAATGATATCAACAAAAGAATATGTAAGCGATGACATCACAAGCCACTACTATAAAGAAGACTCCACTCCTCAGAAACGGACAAGAAAAAGGACAATTATTTTGAAAAAAGTCTTTCAAGACCATGTGACGATGGGGCTCAAAGAGCACCCGACATTAAAGAGAGATTATTTTCAACATTTGAAATCCGAACTTCAAATCCGGATCTACTCCTATAAATAGAGACCATTTGCAAGAAGAGAAAGACAGAGCGAAGAGTAAGCAGAGCATACAACAAAGAAGAAATTTAGTTCTAAAAATTAGTTTGATACTTCCTTTCCCTTTCCAAAAATAAAAAGAGTGTAAGTGTTTGTTGTGTTTGTGTACAAAGAGTGTGCGTGTTTATTTTCTGCTAGTAGCTGCAAGGTCACTCGGGGACTCCCGAAAGGGAAACCTCATTCCGACTATTATCATGTAAGTAGTTATCTGTTTTCTAGATCTTAGTAAGTTCTCCCTATATAATGTATTATTATGTACTGTTATTATGTATAATATGATGTTTATATTACTATGATGTCAATATGTTCATATACTCTTTAACTTACTCTTAGTAAATGGTTAGTTCTTTACCTTTTTAGTAACCCCGATGGATTAACCTGTAAATACCTAGGGAAGTTGAAAGTCCGCCATGGTCAGGGAACCGAAAGGACTGTGTATCCCAGGGTGTGGTTAAAGAAGCAGGTGTCAAGAACATGGGTTAAAAAAAAGAGATGAATAGAGTAAGGTAAAGTAGGTAAAGTGAGATGAACATTTTTAAAATAAAAAAAAACTATAGACAAGAAGACTATTTTTTTTTATTTTAGTGGAGTAAATTAATTCAATCTTCAATTATTTCAATGATCTCTTTAGCGAATTTTGTCCCTTAGTCATCAGTTATGAATAAATAAATACTTATAAAATCATTTGACAATTATGTATTTAATTTTGATCTTCTTTTACCAGCACATGATGAGCAGCACAACTATTTTGAAAAAGGGTGAAATAAAAGGATTAGAAAAAGAAAAACAATATATAAAGTATGGACTGATAACAGAAAAAAAATGATAAGTCATATATGTTATAGTTGGTTCAATTGTATTGATTGTTTATGGAAAAAAATTGTTTTATATAGAACTAGCTAGTGTAATGTAAACTTACTTCTAAAAATGAAAAGAGAATTGGAAAAAGAATGTGGTACTAGGTTATTAAAGACAAGTTAAAACTCGATGTTGCATTTGTGGACCATAATATATTTTATGTTTTATATATATAAACTTGAAATTGTGTCAGTGGTTGGAGTAAAATCCTTGCCGACATGATATTGGTAGATTTCAACATTTATAATAGTATATTTATGTATCGTTTGGTTTGAATTCAAGTTATGATAGGATTAATTATGATGGAATAAATTATAATGAAATTAATTATGATGGGATAAATTATGATGAGATTATTTTTTATTGAGTTTTGGTTTGTTGTATTCAAAATAATAAATTTTAAAAATAATTTATTTGTTTACAAAAATGTCCTTCATGAATGTAAAAAGTGATGTAATAAAAGGGTTGAAAGAGACATTTTTGTCATTTACCTATTTTATCCTGGGATTACTATACCACTCAAGGGGAGAATAACTTATCCTGGTACTAATTATTAATCTCGAGATAAGTTATTCCGAACTTACCAACCAAATAACAAATTAAATAGTACTATAATTTAATCTCAAAATTATTTGATATTATCCTTTACACCAAACGATCCACATGATATAGATAGAATTTGAAGGGATAATAAATGCATGCGTCCACTAATAGTCTAATTGACACCTCTATAAGGGTGAACGTGATCAAATAGCTATTTCCAACTGTATATATAGCAAACGTTAACTTCATTGACTTTTATGTATATTTACTTTTTTATATTTTCAATATGCTTAATAGAAATTTTGATTTCGATAAAGACAAGTCAAACTCAATGTTGTATTCGTGGACCATAACATATTTTATATACTTTATACAAATAATATAAGCTCGAAATTATATTTTATAAATTATATATATATATATATATAAATAGTAGTTTTACCATAAATTAGGCTTAAGAGATTACTTTATGGATTTCTCCCAAGTGAAAAATAGATATGTATGAGTTGTTTCAGCAGTGGTCGGGATATTTTGGAGTAAAATCTTTGTTGATATCAGTGTTTTAAAAAACTCTGTTGGGATTCGTTTTGGGGCTCGTCCTGAGGAGGGGCTCTAGCAAAACGCTTCGAGACTCAAGTGTGGGGCTTAGTTCTGTAAGACTTACGTCCTAAGCGCTCGACTGTACGCCTTAAGCACGCTCAACGCTCGGGGCTCGTCTAACAGATCTTACACAAATAATGTGTTAAAATCTTTAGTTAACATTGTTGACCCTCATCATTCTTGAATAAGTGAATGATACTTTATAATTTTTTAATTTATAGAGATACGAAGATTGAGAGTAACTCAAGTAACAACTTGTAGTATCACATATTTACTATTTGGTAACACTGTGAATGTGATTATATATTACGTAACATTTCTTGTAAAAATACATAGCGAAATTTTACTTTTCACTTATCATTGGTCTTTATGATTTTGTCATATGTCTCAAAATTATTATATTTTATTTAGTTATTTGAAAATAATTTTATTTTTATTCACAATGAAGTGATATTTTTATTATAATACTAGTAAGTTTTATTAATTATTTTTTTTAAGGGGTAAATTGTATAGTATGATAAAAAAAATACTTTTAGAAATAATGATTCTTTTATTAATAGAAAGTTAAGATATTAAATTATTTATATTTGTATAATCATGTTAGAAGTTTTATTTTCTATGAGTTTAACTCCTTAATCGTGTTTGTAATTATTTTAAAGTATTGTATAATTTTGTGTTATTATATCATTATACTATATTGTAAATTAAAAATTTAAGGATCCATAAGGCTTATGCCCCACGCCTCGAGGCTTACGTCTCGCCCTACACTAAGTAAAACACCCCGCCTCCCGCCTTTTAAAACACTAGTTGATATATTATTTGTGGATTTCAACACTTATAATAGTATATTTACAGGATATAGATAGGATTTAGGGAAGGACAAATGGATGGGCCAACAGGTTAATTGACACTCCTTTAAGGATGAACCTAATTAGATAGCTATTTCCAATAGTATATATAATAAATGCCACCTTCTTTATATTTCTCTTAATAAAAAAATTGATTTTGATATTGATATTTATGATAAAATAAAGCCAATAGAAAAATGAGATTTATTAGTAGGGAATTTCAAATACTTCATTTTTACTTTAATTGGAAGGCACGGAGAGAAACTCATTAATAAGTAGGTTTCATTAATCGTTAAATAATAATTCAGGTAAATTCACAAAATCAATAATTTAGAGATAGAACTTTATAAAAAAGAGAATTTTAATGGATTTTTTACCCATTAACTCAAATATATACAAAATAAACATGATTACATAATTTTGGAGTAAATGTAAGTACTATTTCATCAATAAATTTTTGGTATGATATTTTGCTTGTATCCTACTATATGAACAGCAAAATATCGTACAAAATATTTATTGATAAAATAGTATTTTTATCACACTTTTCAATTAATTTTTGAAAATTAATCATGGGATGAAATGTTATTTTTAATAGCTATTTTTATCATTTAATTTGAAAAAAAAATATTTTTAACAAATCATTAACTTTTACTTTATATACTTTTTGTTCATATTTTATTTCATTATTTTAGTAATAGTTAAATAGAAGAACTATAGAAGCACACCGTTCATGGAACTAAGGGAAATGTTTTTTTTAATGTGCTATTTTATTTAGTTTAATGATTTTATCAATTTAATAACTAATAAAAGTATCTAATTAACCATTGTGATTTGTGAACAATGTGACAAGAAAAATTATTTCAATCTCGTTAAAATAATTATCCTGCAATTTTTATTTCATCTTCGATGGCTAGTCTTAATAAATATTTGGAACAATTTAATAAACTGAATTGATAGTACAAAAAAATCAATTATATGAAATCTTTATTTTTTTTAAAATGAACACATAAAGAGTAAATATTCAGTAAAGAAAGATTATATCTTAAAATATATAAGGATAAAATAGTCAAATACCTCTTTTAATTAATAACTAGCTCCTAAGATTATTCGAAAATAATCCATTTTGCTTTATGTTTAAAATTCTTTTCACAATAAAAGAATTAGAATTTAGATTGTGACACGAAGAACATGAAAAATTTCATTTTATCCTTTATGCGTACTTATCTAATTGGTTAATATTTGTACGTGTAATATTTGAGAGGCTATATATACATTATGTTCCTAAAATCATAAAATTTAAATAGTGAAATAAATTGACTACACAAAAATCAAAATGTTAATTAGCTATGTGCAATGAATCCTCCTAGCTTTTGGTATTACGTTGAATTATCTTTTTCTGACAGTTATAATTTTTTTCAAATTCATTGTGGAAAAATGGTTTATTAATTATTATATACCCATCATTCTTTTTTAAAAGTTGAAAAGTATTTCCTTATGAAAATTATAAACTTCTTGTTCTTTTGTTGAAACTTGAGAGTATATGATTACAACTACGTTCACATGGGTTATGTTTTTTTTATTTTATATAACATTGTGAATTACCATTTTTTTTAAATGACCTATTTATATTAATTTAATTCAATTAAAATGTTTGTTATTTTTTTGTGATCAATGATAAATTAAAAATGTTTTTTTCTTTGCTAAATAAACAGACTACTCGGTATATCTTCGTATCACAGGTGATATTTTTTGACACAATAGTTGAAGAAGTTGTTTGAATTTAATTTCTTCATATGTAATTGATGAAATAAGTTATAGTCTAATTATTTTACCGAAGGGGTTTGAATTAGCTCCTTGTTAATGTATTTGATTAGTGATTTACTTATTCTTTTTTTAAAATAAAGTTTCATCATAATTATACATAGATAGATATCTTAAATTTATTTTAACTGGCAATTAAATACTTTAATTTTGAGGATGTATATTTAAACACCTTAATTTATCTCTATTGTATCAGTTGAATACTTCAACTTACAAAATGATCATCTATATATATATCGACAAATACTTATATATCACGTCAGCATTGGATATACTCGAGAAATAATCAAAATAAATTAAAGTGTTTAAATTAAATATGTATGCCCAGAAATTTCTAAACCTTTGTATCCTCAAAAATAGACTTGTCAAAATTACAAAATGAATTTTATAATGAGTGAAAAGTCTTTTTTTAAATTTCACGAATTCTACTTTTGTTACAAGTCCTATGTACTTTTGTTTACTGTACAAGACTTTCATTTATTTAGAAATTAGGTAGAAGAATAAAGTTTCTAGTATTAGGTGCGCAATTTGCGGAACTTAAAGTTAAATAAAAATTATTTGAACTAATAGTTAAAAATATATTTAAATTATATTTTTTATTTATTTACGAGTTTCATATTTTAATTATCTATTGTTATATTTATTTATCTACCCTATTATTCTCTTTATATTAAAATACATCTTGATGTTAAGTTAACCTACACACACTATTGGAAACAAACTCAACATTGAGATGTATTTTAATATAAAAAGAGAGTGAAATAGTGTAGGTTGTTACGTTTATAGAATAATAAATAATTGAAATATGAAATTTATAATCTAGTAATAGTTTAAATGTATTTTTCTTATCATTACTTCAAATTATGTTTTTGAAGCAAAGTTAATTCTCAATTACAACATCATTTATTTATTTTTGGAGAGATTGAAGGTAAAACATTTATTTTGTGCAAGGTTACTATTTAAACTAATTAGTGTTGACATATTGGATTTAGATGACATATAGCATATGACAATCTATAGAAAATTGTTCTCCATTTCATAAAATAATGATTACTTTGTAGAAACTTGTTTTAAGTAATGATCATCTTAACAAAATTATGACATTAAATTAGGGAAAGGAAAAGACAACTAATTCCACACAATCCCAATCCGATAAATTCAAAGTTGTTTTTTTTTCATTTTGTGGACCTAATATTAGAAACTTAAAAGGATTGGTGCTAATTTATCTATCTACATTTTAAAAAAAATTCTACATGTATAAAAAAAAAATTAATTTAATTCACAAAACTTGTTTTGGATCTGCCTCTTTACTTTAGGGTACAAGTTTAACTTGTAAGAATTGTGACTAGATGAATATGAATTATGCGATACAAAATTCAAATTATTCGAAATCAATATAAATATCAGACAGGAAAAAATAAGGTAAAAAGCCATTATTGTTAAAAGACGAGAAAATGACATAAATGGTCCCTAAACTATCAGAATAGGTCTAAAATGGTCTTTTAACTATACACGTGACAGATATAGTCCTTTAACTATCCACCCTTTTATCAAGTTTGGTCTATATCACTTTTTATAAAAAAGTGTTAACAAACACCGTTAACATACATGATTGAATTATGTCTCCTTTCTTTTTCCACCTCTTTTTCTCCATTATCTCATTGTTTCCTCACTTTCTTTTTCCAATTCTTCTCCATTGACTTTCTTTTTTGTCATTTTCTTTGTCTATTATCTCACTATTTCCTCACCTTTTTTTTTCAATTCTTTTCTTCATTGTCTGCAATTATGTCATTGATCGTTATTTCATGCGAGTTAAAGCAAAATGCAAAGTAACAAACACAATTGAGAAAATATGATTCTATTTTCATGTTAATAATCGGTCATTACATCAATAAAACTGCATAAAATTGCAGAAAAGTTCAAAAATCAGCAACTAAATTGAACTATAGTGCTCTGTTTTCAACAGTTTTTGTGCAGAAAATAGCTTAAACTACAAAAAAAAAAATAGCAACTATCAAACTTCGATCGAATTGCAGCACCAAAACACCCAATCAGCAGAAAACTGCAAAATCAACACCAAACTATACATAACACATCACTAGACAGCAACATCAAACCACCAAAAAATCAGCACCAAATTGCACAAAACACAGCTCCAAAAAGGTCACCAAACTGCTGCACAGACAACAGCACCCAACCACCAAAAATCAGCACCAAACTACACAAAAACTAGCATAGAAACTGCGCCAAACTCGCTAAAATCTAGATTCTAGGGTTTTCTTAACTGTAGCGTCTCACAATGAAGAAAAGAGGAGGGAAAAAGAAAATCAAGAGAGAAAGTACTGAATGACGGCGTTTGTTAACGGTGGATATAAAAAGTGGATAGAAACCAAACTTGACAAAAGGGTGGATAGTTAAAGGACTATATCCGTCAAGTGTATAGTTAAAGGACTATTTTAGACCTACTGTGATAATTTAGGGACCATTTATGTCATTTTCTCGCATTAATAGCCACACTAGTATTTCTTAAGTGGGCGTCTTGATCATGTTTTACTGTGAAATTTCGGGAGAAAAAAAAGTAATAAAATTGGATAGAGTTCAATTCCAGAAAAAAAGTAGATAGTTTCATGGACAAGTGCCTCCAAAAAAAGTTTTATCATATCGGATGACATCAATCGTTCTTTGGTTTGATCGTTGATGAGATTTGAAATTCTTGCAATTTTTTAGCATCATTAATCATTTTTTGACTTTGAACTTGATAAATCATTTTTTAAGTTCACTTGTCAATCCTTTGAATTCTAACAATATTTGCTAGAGTTATTTTGTGTTTTAATTAAATATTTGTGTCTAAAAATATTTTCTTTTAAAACTGATTAAATGTTAGTAGTTTTAAAAAGTAATGACTAATATTTAGAATAAATACCTAAATACACAACTTATCTTACCATTTTTTCTAAAAATTTCTACTATTTGAAAAAATTACAAAAGTCTCTACTCGCTCTTATTCTCGGATATATCCGTGATGTATCGAAACGTACGTGATGTATCGGAACGTTGTGTGATGTATCCGAAATATATATAGTTAAAGTACTATTTTAGACCTACTGTGATAGTTTAGGGACCATTTATGTCATTTTCTCGTTAAAAGACTAACATAGTTATATACGTTAACGGTAATAACTAATATGTGGCTGGATATATACCATACAAAAAAATGTGGCTAGAAAATTAGGGCCTATAAAATCATGCAACCCAATGGAAGAAAAATATTCCTTTAATTTTATACTTTAAAAAAAATCGAATTTTTTTATTTGACATAATTAAATTTTAAATTTTATTCCCAAAATATTGAGGGCTGATCAATTTGAACATATATATCAAGATGAACTAAGTAAATAAATAAAAGGATCAATTTGCACATGCTTAGCTCCTATCGTCGTCATCGGACCATCTATACAAATTTGATCTCATATATATAGAGTCCCTAAGACATAATCACAGGAAGAATTATTTTGTATAGAATTACTATAATTGAGATATAATAGCGCTAGAGATTTTTGTCTATTACGTTGGATATGTATATTTGTACAAATCTTATATAGTTTTTGCCTGAGTATTATTTTTTGCGAAGCAAATATTAAAAACAGTAGGCCAAGCTTATGCTCCTCTCAGCTTTATAGTTTATTCATCATTAATATAAAGGTCACACTATCCGACTATCATACAGTGATAAATTTTTAAAAAAGTTATATTTTTTATAAATGACTTTTTTACCCCTAGTATTTTCCTCCTCTTTTCAATAACTCAATATCATAAAGTCTAATTTCCCCACCCTAAAATTTTAGTACAAATTCATGTCTAGTGGCCTAGGAGGTGAAAAGGTCTTTATGCATGTGCATGGATTTGCAGTACAAGGTTTATTTATATGAATTTCTAGCACTTATATTCTTTGGAAATAAAATAATTCAATTCACTTATACTCTCTCTACTTGGACTGGCAAATTAAATTAAATTAAATTTGGTTGGTGACACTTTTCCTGACCTTTGATCTATTAATTATGAATTACATTAGGACAAAAATAATTTTTAGCAATAATAAACATTAATAAAGAGTGTTAAAAATTTTATCGACATTAGTTAATTGTTAATAGAATTAATGTCACTATAGGTTCTAGAGACATTTACAAAAAATGCTAATTGTCGTTAAAAATATATATTTAATAATAATTAAACTATTGTCATTAATTATTTATCGTTAAAAAATTATTTTTTACGTAGCGATATACGACAATGGAAAGTCCAGATTTTCTTGCTATCGTCATATTTTGAATATTCTGGTGAACATGACACTTCCAAATAAATTAATAATGAAAATAGATAAGTTAAATATTCGATTGAAAACTTGCAAGGATAGAAGATATCGACTAATTTGAACCATGTTTCTCTTTGCCTTTTTTCATAATCATTTGAGGCGGGGCTACTTTCATACGTTCTTTGTTTTAAATTATACGGTATATCTATAAATAACAAGTTATGTTCATCGAGATGATTCACTTGATTTAGAGGGTGGTCATTTACATGAATGGCTTGAATTGATCCCCTCAATATATACCTTCTGATTTGAGCATATCGCAAAAGACTTGCCTAGTACGGTTTACATCTTGTATGTGGTTTACAAATTATATATAGTGGGAATTTTACCCTGTGCGAGAGAGATGTGGTGGGGTTACTTAGTGGTTAGAATATTGGAAAAGACAATCAACCGAAAATGTTATTTGTAAAACTTATTTTCTTTATGCATCTCGATTTCGTGAATAAAAAAAATTAAAGAATACAAATTTTAGATAAAAGAAGACAAGTTACATCATGAGAGGACACACAAACTATAATATATTTTGTATTTATATGACAATTCAAATTGATGGCCACAAAAACAAAAAGAAAGTAAAAACACATAATTCTCAATAGAAAGTCCAAGAAAATGTACGAGTTAATGTTTGCCAAATATCGATATATAATTAATAATGGCATATACAATATTTTCCAAAATTTTGATATGTAATGTCACTCCTTCTGACCAATAGAATATGTGGATGTTATTTCATTGTATTTTGCAAGTTCAAAAAGATAATAAGACCGCGATTCAATTTTTTTTAAAAAATATTTAAAGTAGTAATAAAATTGTGAGTTTAAAAAAGAAGAAGTTAAAATTACTAATGGCTATTGGCTACCAAAGAAATCAGGAAAAAAGTCCTAAGAGAAATCAGTGTTACTATAAAACAAAATTTTAAAAAAGATCTCTAAATTTATTTTATTTTTTATTTATTAAATTTAACAACCCATGTTTTAAACTCATATGGTGTCAACTGTCAAGAGTTTGACATGATACCTACCATTAGGGGTGTTCACGGGTTGGTTTGGATCGGTTATTGGTCAAAATCAAAACCAAACCAACTTAATTGGTTTTAAAATTATCAAAACCAAACCAAACCAAATATAATATATATTTATCGGTTTGGTGATTATCGGTTTCGGTTTGGTTTGGTTCGGTTATTCGGTTATTAACCATACACAAAAATAAAAGAAACAATTCATTTAAAATGTGAAAAAAGTGACAACAATCCATTCAAAACGAAAAATAGTTAGAATGACTTAAATTACTAAACTTTCAATCACTAAATTTACTATCAATAAAGCTTTAAAATTCACTATATTGGCCTAGAAGGAAGAGACAATAACATTTTCAGTCCCACAAAGAATTGATATAGACACTCATATACATGAAATCAATAAGATAAATGTTTCATCTTGGGCATTTTTGCTTTCAATAAGTAAATTATAAAGAAATTTTAATGAAAATATGTATAAGATCTTTAAAATTGTTTATAAAAATAATATATTAAGTATGTATATTAATAAAATATATGTATATAATTCATCGGTTCAGTTCGGTTATTTCTTCGGTTTTTTCGAATAAAACCATAATCAAACCAA
>NW_006239027.1:206770-214754 GCF_000226075.1 Solanum tuberosum | reverse complement strand
CATATTATAGCAAAAAAAAAAAAAAAAAAAACCAAGTTACAAAATAATAAGGAAAGGGACATAAACTATTAAGTCGTTTAGTCGTAAGTTAGGAAGTGAATTATTTATATATTAAAATTAGTATAATCAGTATTTTTTTCTTAAGAAAAGTCTAAGAGAAAGTACAGCAAAATTTATCCATTTAATTAATGTCACCTCCTCTTCATAAGTACCTAATTCATATAATTAATTTCTTCTTAATTTCAAGAGTTCAATTAAAAAATATATCAAAGTTAATTAATCAATTTAATCAACTTATTAATTAAACGAATAAACTAATTAATATTTTCTACGTCTCAATTTATGATTTGTCCTAAAAACAATGTCATTTTTTTATACTTGAAAATAATCTAACTTTAAAATTTCCTTTTAAACCTTAATAAAAAATGAATTATAATCACAAATGATCAATGAGTGTTTTAGTACTATCACAAATTTCAAAAGTATTTTTTTTTCTTTTTCTTTTTTAAAAATCTGTATATCAAATTAAATGATCCAAGATAAATTAATACAGATAGAGTATCTATACAAGTAGAATCCATCAGAATGATTTTAATGGAATTCTTAATATATATTAACTTGAGTTTGTTGTATAAATTTATAAACTTTAAATTTTGAATTTGACGGATTATATATATATATATATATAGTAAGTTTGACAGTACCTTTTAGTTTCCCTTGTTGAACATCTATCTCCCATGCATACCTTTTTAGTTTTTACCATTTTATTCAATAATAATAATAATAATAATAATAGTCTATCTTGTCTTTTCTCTTTTTAACTTTTATTAAATAATAAAAAAATTCCTATATTTTCTAAAAATGATCTTATAGTAAAAGTCACCTGCCACATATTATGGACCCTCTTATTATCCAAGTTATACAGCGGCAGACATTATTAGCATTCCATTTTAATATAATTTTCCAATCGTTTTTATTCTTAAAAAAACGTGTATAATAATTATCCAATTACCAAAAAAAAGAATTTAATTTTACTTTCTTCTTTAGCCTCCTACTAGTAGCTCTTACTCTATATAAATATCTATATATAGCCACATTTATTCCCCAAAAGATATACACCAAATAGCTTTTGTGAGTTTCTTGAAAAATCACAAAGGTTGCACATTTTACAAAAATAAGAAAAAATGCGACCAACATCATCAGTTATCACTATTTTTCTGTTTTTTCTAGTTTCTATATATATTTTGAAAAAAACCCTAAAAATGTTTCATCGATCATCGATAACTATAGTACTAAACTACGTTGTTTTTATAATTACTCAATTGAAATGGGCTTGGAATATTCTTCTCCTCCAATCTTTTACTCATCCTTATAACCTTTATACTATTTCTTCACAAAATCATGATCATGAGCTTGAAGTTATGCATTATGAACCCGAACCGGGGTCTTCTAATTCGGATTCAGTAGAATGTTCAGTGTGTTTGTGCAAGATTGAAGAAGGTGAAGAAGTTAGAGAATTGAGATGTGATCATCTTTTTCATAGGGTTTGTCTTGATAGGTGGTTAGGTATGGGACGTATGACGTGTCCGTTATGTAGAAACCATCTCAAACAACCTCGTCTACTTGTGAATTTACATCAAGAGGTTGTATTGTTTGATTTCGTGGAGGGGACTAGGTCAAGGGATCGTTGTCAATGGTGGCTACGATAAATGAAAAAAAGTTTAATTGCATGGTTGCTTGATTCTTCCTAAAATTACAAGATCAGCATGCATCTGATGGCGCTTTTGAAGAATATCAATAATATAGGTGGAATGAAAATGAATAATAAATAGTTGTTAGTTAATTACTTACTTATTAGGATGTATCATGACCATTATTTTACTTTTATTTTGTAAATAATGGCATGTTAGGCTTGATGATGATGAAGAAAAAGATCCCTAGATTTGTAGATATATATATGTATTTGTATCCCTTTTGAATCACTTAGTAATTACAACTAATTATTGGTCTTTCTAATTGATTTCTTACTTATAGCATAATTATATAGAAGTGGAAGGTCAAAAGAGTCATTTCTGAAGACTACTATACAATCGTTATTCATAGTACGTAGTGTGTAATGTAGGTTTGGACATATATAGCGCAACTTGAAGTTGCAATCCTTAGGCTAGACCCCCAATGTTTGGATACCATAAATAAGGATTGGTACGAAAAAAAGGTAGGCCCTGACTCCAGCCCCTTCTTTTCATTATCCTATCTAGTGGGACTCTGTCCAAAGCTCGTATTGCAAAGGCCATAACAAGTGGAAGAAAACGTAAGGTCGTGATAGTACTACTGTTTTCTACAGATGCACTAAGGATAATTTTCATGTTTTTTTTCTTTTTCTTTCTCTTTTTATTTCTACGAAGAATCGGTACCTAACTTAGAAATTTCACAAAAATGTTCAAGATTTAATATATAGATTTCTCTATCTCAAATGATATGATGTACTACTACTTCTTCTTTAGATTTTTCCAAAAATTAATATATTTCCATATTTAAAAAAAAAAAAATCATTTTACTTCTAATGAAATAATCTATAAAGCCACATAAATATCTCTAATTTGATTTGGATCTCAAGTTTAATTTTAAGTTA
This sequence comes from Solanum tuberosum, assembly GCF_000226075.1. Taxonomy (NCBI): domain Eukaryota; kingdom Viridiplantae; phylum Streptophyta; class Magnoliopsida; order Solanales; family Solanaceae; genus Solanum; species Solanum tuberosum. The sequence goes on along the minus strand of NW_006239027.1, from coordinate 212,122 downwards.
TTCCTTATATTATTTATAGATTTATGTGTCTTGTTATAAATGCATCACATAAATTATATCATCACAAAAAACATAAATAAAATATATTTTTAATCGATATACTCGATACAATTTTTATACATACCAACAAAGAATGTTCAACAACATCTTTCACTTCATGTGACTATAGTACCATAATTAAGGGGTGAAGGGTTGATTTATTTGATGTTCCTTAGCTTTTGCTATATTGTCAATTCAAATTGGTTTATTATTTGCTCATGGTAAAAAATTCTATGAGTTTGATGTACTTTTTATCTTCTACAAGGGAAGTGACCATTCTCAAGTTGTTTATATGTTTTTCAATGATCGATATCGTAACAATCGACTGCTCTACCACTAAGAGTGTGACTCAGTATTCAATGTGATTGCTTAATGAGACTTCTAGATTAATTTAAATTAAAATTAAAACCTATTTTAATACTATATAATATATATTATAATAGTAATGATTTCAAAATAGATAAATAATATAAAAATAGATAGGTTTATTCTGATCAAAACTTGACCACTCAATTCAATAAAACCTAAGATAATTTACTTTGTACTAATATTAAACACATACGTTTGTTAACCTCATTCCTATGAACTTGAATTGATTTGTAGCATGCACACTTAAATTAGATATTTTAATAATATTAAGACTATAAGATGTCATGGTCATTCTAAATTCACTAATTTTAGATTTTATATATATATATATTGTAAATGTTGGTTGGAATTTTGTTGGAAGCTTGAATTCAAAAGAGGACAAATGTATTTAAATATCATGAATAATTGTGCATTAATGATGCAAATCTCAAGAAGCAATATTAGCCATAGAAGTTATTTAGTGATCACTAAAACGTGTTTCTTAAAAAAAAACCTAAAAATTTTCCAATATCACAATATATAATTCTTAAATTCAAACTAGACTAAAAATACCATAAAAATAACTCGATTCTTTTGTAATAGCTTGATGAACTAAATCAAAAAGAAATTTAATTATCTTAGCTCTTAATTTTTTCCATAAAATAACATCCAGTAATTTCTCTTAATTAATCAAAGTTAATAGTCATTTCAGCAGACTGAAATTACATATGTTTTATCACATGTTAATTATTTGTTTTTTTTCTTCTAATTCAACTTTCTTTTCCATCGAAACTTCAAATCAACAATACATGGTCTCATCATGATCATGTGTAGCTGCAATAATACTATTATATCAGTTGATTTGGGTTGACTTAACGGTTATTCATCGACTAAATTAATGATCGAGTTATCTGTTATCTAATATAAATTAGATAATCTTTTTTTCAAATCGATAGACTATTTTTTTAATAAGATTCTCAATCACTTTCAACCATTATTCGACAACTCGATATTAATAATTCAATAACACTTTTACGATTTGGATTATTGATTATCGTATTATTTTAAACACCCTTAAGAGTGAAACCCCATCACATAAATATAGACCGAATGAGTATTTGAAATTTAAAATCATTTTTGGACATGTATTTCACTTGGAAATTTAGAAATTCAAATTGGTTTATTTTGCTCATGGTAAAAATTCATATGAGTTTGAGAATTCAGTGGCGGAGCCAGAAATTTTATTAAGGGTGTCCAAGAATAATAATGTGTGGCTGTCAAAATAAAATAAAAAAATATTGTGATATTTGGGGTTCGAAGCTGAAACTCGTTCATTCAAATGGACACATTACCACTGCGCCAAAGGCATAACTTTTGTCAAGAGTATTCAACTTTAAACATATATCCTTTAAATGTAGAATTTGACATATATTTACAACGTAATTTTCCGACGAAGGGTGTCCAAACACCCTGAGGTGGTTGTGGCTACGCCATTGCTTTGATGTACTTTTTATCTTCAACGAGGGAAGTGACCATTAAGTTTTTTTTTGTTTTTCAATGATCGATATCGTAAATCGTGGCTCAGTATTCAATGTGATTGCTTAATGAAACTTTTTGATTAATTTAAATTTAAATTAAAACCTATTTTAATACTATATATTATAATAGTAATGATTTCAAAATAGATAAATGATATAAAAATAGATAGGTTTATTCTGATCAAAACTCGACCACTCAATTCATTGAAACCCTAGATAATTTACTTTGTACTAATATTAAACACATACATTTGTTAACCTCCTTCTTATGAACTTGAATTGATTTGTAGCATGCACACTTAAATTAGATATTTTAATAATATTAAAACTATAAGATATCATGGTCCTTCTAAATTCACTAATTTTAGATTTTTTTATATATATATACACACATTGTAAACGTTGGTTGAATTTTTCTTGGAAGCTTGAATTAAAAGAGGACAAATGTATTTAAATATCATGAATAATTGTGCATTAATGATGCAAATCTCAAGAAGCAATATTAGCCATAGAAGTTATTTAGTGATCACTAAAACGTGTTTCTTAAAAAAAAACCTAAAAATTTTCCAATATCACAATATATAATTCTTAAATTCAAACTAGACTAAAAATACCATAAAAATAACTCGATTCTTTTGTAATAGCTTGATGAACTAAATCAAAAAGAAATTTAATTATCTTAGCTCTTAATTTTTTCCATAAAATAACATCCAGTAATTTCTCTTAATTAATCAAAGTTAATAGTCATTTCAGCAGACTGAAATTACATATGTTTTATCGAATGTTAATTATTTGTTTTTTTCCTTCTAATTCAACTTTCTTTTCCATCGAAACTTCAAATCAACAATACATGGTCTCATCATGATCATGTGTAGCTGCAATAACTGCAATAATACTATTATATCAGTTTGACTTAACGGTTATTCATCGACTAAATTAATGATCGAATTATCTGTTTATCTAATATACATTAGATAATCCATTTTTTCAAATCGATAGACTATTTTTTTAATAAGATTCTCAATCACTTTCAACCATTATTCGACAACTCGATATTAATAATTCAATAACACTTTTTACGATTTGGATTATTGATTATCGTATTATTTTAAACACCCTTAAGAGTGAAACCCCATCACATAAATATAGACCGAATGAGTATTTGAAATTTAAAATCATTTTTGGACATGTATTTCACTTGGAAATTTAGAAATTCTCTAAGTGGAAAAAAAATTCACTTGAAAAATTGATTAAAAAAAATTATTCCAATGTATAACCAAACAACATTTTGAAAAGATTTATTGAAAAGACCATGTCTAATTAAATAAACTTAGAGGAATTTTCCAAGAAGGAACTTGTAAAAATAAAAATGGAAAATAGAGTTACGTGATGTACTAATTCAATGTCAATTTTTTTTTTTCTCAGCCACCAAATATGAAGCAAGTTTTTTTTTTAATTAATAGTCAAGTATGGAAAATTTCAATATTATATAAATATTTATTTTTTGTTTCAAGGTAGTTGTTTTAATAAAAATTTCACTTGCTTTAAGTGAGTCAAAGAGAATTATTTTTTTTAATTCCATTTTCAGGTAATATAATAAAATAAATACAAACACTCCAATTTGAAGAGAAAAAAAAGGAATTAGAATAGTAGAGTCATTATAGTCAGCTAGGAAGTTTTAATTTGATTCAAAATGTTTTTCATTTCTTACTAATTGAAATTATTATAATCCGAATACTTATAAGATAAAGTTGACGAGTACCTCCTAATTAACTCTCAAAGTGTAAGTACTTATAATACGAAATATAATAATATTTATCATATTGTATTTTTGTTCGATCAATACATTAACCATGATTATATATTTATTATATAATTGTATACACTGGAAGAAAGAAAAAGGTGCACAAAAAGAGTTGTAGGGAAAACAAATCTTGTGGGTAACACTTTCCTGTTTGATAAAATTTATGTAGTACGAATTTTAGTCGAAACTTTAATATAAACATTTGACATTGGAGATTGGATCTTGTGGAGGATAATGATCGACAAATTTAGTTGGGCTTTCTTATTGTTTCACTATTTAAGGAAATGTGTCCAGAAACATTGAATAAAATCTAATCCACGTCAAAGAGTTTTCTTTTGGGGCGTATTATTCATGCACCCAAAATTCAAATTTAAACAAATTTTATATTGTCAATTCATTTCAAGGATTACCAACATATAAATATGCGAAAAAAGTGAATAGTAAGTTGAATTTTTTTATATTTATAATTAGTAATATGTGTGAATTGAATCCACCCTTTCATTTTATGGAGATTGAGTATCTTCTTTAAAGAAAATCATGTTAGGTATATCTTGAAATCAAAATTTCTAAAACTATCATATAATACAAAATTCTGAGAATGATATAATTTAAAATTTTAACAAAAATAAAAATACTTCTATTTTTTTTTCTTGCCATATGTATTTCGTGAAGAACATTTAAAGTGATTATAATGAGTAAATATGTGGATGAATCGCGCTATCTAGCTTAGATTTAGAGAGAAAAATATGTGAAACAAAATTGCTTTGTAATCATGTCAACTAGACCATACAAGTACATGTGACATTTTGATTATTAAATTTAATTTAGACGAGTGATTGTCATTCTAACAACTAATTACAAATATAAAAATTGCGATTTTATCACGTATATCTTTAATTGAGTTAACCGCTTTTCGTGATAATTGATGAATTGTATTGAGACTAAAATCGAAATTTCTAAATTATCATATTATATAAAATTAGGAGAATTGTACATTTTAAAATTTTACAAAAAATTATCTTTATTTTATGCAATATGTATCTCGTGAATAACATTAAAAGCGACTATAATGAGTTAATATTTGAGCGGGTCATGAAATGTTGTTAAAATTTGGAGAGAGCAACGAATGTGTGAAACGAAATTACTCTACAATCATATCAAAAACATTATTTAAGAATATAGTACATTTTTATTAAATATTTTGATTATGGAATTTAGATGAGTGGTTATCATTGCTAACATCAAAAATCACATTTTCATCATGTATATATACTTTTAATTGTGTTAACTGCCTTCCATTTTATTGATAAATAGATCTGAAATTTGAAGTCAAAATTTCTAAAATTGTCATATAATACAAAATTATAAGAACCATTCAATATCTTTACTTCTTTCTTGCAATATGTATCTCGTGAAGAACATTGAAAATGATTACAATAAGAAGATATTTTACTTGGGAACCTAAACGACGAGCAAATATTTGAACGGATCACGTAACGTTAGTTGAAATTTGGAGAGAGAAAAAATATGTGGAACAAAATTGTTGTGCAATTATGTCAATTAAATTATATAGTACATAGTCATTTTGATTATGAGGTTTAGACTTTAGATGAGTGGTAGTTA
>NW_006239027.1:201420-205433 GCF_000226075.1 Solanum tuberosum | reverse complement strand
ATTATGAGGTTTAGACTTTAGATGAGTGGTAGTTAACCTCCTTTCATGAGAGTTGATGAATTGTATTGAGACTAAAATCGAAATTTCTAAAACTATTATATTATATAAAATTAGGAGAATTGTACATTTTAAAATTTTACAAAAAATTATCTTTATTTTATGCAATATGTATCTCGTGAATAACATTAAAAGCGACTATAATGAGTTAATATTTGAGCGGGTCATGAAATATTATTAAAATTTGGGGAGAGCAACGAATGTGTGAAACGAAATTACTCTACAATCATATCAACAACATTATATAAGAATATAGTACATTTTTATCATATATTTTGATTATGGAATTTAGATGAGTGGTTATCATTGCTAACACCACAAATCACATTTTTCATCATGTATATATACTTTTAATTGTGTTAACCACCTTTCATTTCATTGATAAATAGATCTGAAATTTGAAGTCAAAATTTCTAAAATTGTCATATAATACAAAATTATAAGAACCATTCAATATCTTTACTTTTTTCTTGCAATATGTATCTCGTAAAGAACATTGAAATTTGGAAAGAGAGAAAATATGTGGAACAAAATTATTCTGCAATTATATCAATTAAATTATATAGTACATAGTACATTTTTATTATGAGGTTTAGACTTTAGATGAGTGGTAGTTATTATTATATTGTATCACTTTCACATATATATTCAAAAGAAATAAGTAATATGCAAGGTGTTATTTTCATAAATATCATAATTCCTTCGTTTTAAATACTTATCATATTTCAATTATCAAAAATTAAATAATTAAAATTTTATGATGTACTTATTTTTTTAACCGTATTGATGTAAATATTGTCAATTTTTGTAATACTTTTTATTTACTTTTCAAATATCTAAAATTAAATTTTAAATTAATCTAAGACTTGTTTCTCTTACTTCAGTTATCACATTATTTTACTAACATTATTTAATGTCATCTTTACTTCTATATTTTGATCCACATTACTTGAGCCAAGGATCTTTTATAAACAATCAATTTATCTCCACAAAGTAGGCATTACGTACAAGATATTCTATGCTCTCCGAACCCAATCTGTGAAATTACACTGAGTATGCTATTCTCGTTGCTTACTTAAGTGCACTAGCTCCTAAACATCGGTCACAACGATGTTTGATATTGTTTGCAACAAATTTTAAACATATGGAAAATAAATAAACCACATAAATAAAATCTGAAGAAACACAACTTTATTGATAAATATGCGGGTACAATTTTGTTTCTCCCTTAATTCTACTCTCCTAAGATTTATCCATAAACTAGGGTTTAGGGTTGAGTAGCCTCCAAGAATTCTAATTGAAACTGAACACATCTTCTAGAGTCCCAATTCGAATTGAACACGTCTTGTAGAGTCCGCAAAATTTCAATGTATGCATATATATATATATATATGTTTCTCATAATCGAATATAAATTATAATGAATCAATTTTGAACATAATCAAATTACCAATAAAAGAATTGACTCACATCATGTAAATTTACGATTGCCTCAAACAAATATAAATCGTTACGTTAAATTACACGCGTTTTAATTGAAAGAAAATAATCAAAATTTATAAAATTTCGCTTTACAAACAAACTCATAGTCACTCACCAAGAACCAAATTGGATGGGGAAAACCATTTTAGGCCAAAACCAGATACTTTCACAATGAACATTGTACTCACCTTTTGTACAACAAAAGAATCCTCATTGCTTCAACACCATTTGAATAGCATCGTGTTGAGATTTCGTCAAACTCTGCAAACATCGGTTGTTAAAACGATAACTAGGGGTTCGAAATAAGATCTCGTATAAATACGTTGTAAATCACTTGAACAGACCTGTAAAAGATGACTAACAATTGCTCCTTCACTATGAGAGAATTTCTTGAGAAAATCTACTAGATAATTCACTAGATTTATCTGAAGAAGATGTGGTTGAATTGGATTGTCAGTTTATACGAATGGAACGATAGGATTCAAGATATGATGTATATTGTCTGAACAAATACCTCATTAAGGGGGTCGGCACCACTAAGAAGGTCATCATCGTCACCGTCATCCTGGTCCTGTAAAACATATTATGGATTAAGAGGTGATTAATTTGATGGAAATTGATGGGATGACGGATGAGAAAGAGAAAGACGAGAAGCGTTGACAAACCTCGTCGAAGGCTTTTGCCATCGCGTCAAGGTAATCATGGGATGGTCTACCACGGGGTATGGCACAGCTTGATAGAATTAAGGCTTCATCCGTCTCAACGTCTGCTTCTTGAACTTCCTCCCAATCGCTATCCTGGAAGAAGGAATTTGTGCAAGATTTAGGATCTTATGTGCTTGTATTTATACAGTGGTTTAAGGACTACAATTACCTCATCACCGCCAACTAAAACTTGCTCTTGAATTTCGATCAAGGCATCCGCTAATAAAGCAAGTATCTATCATGTCCATAAACACAAGTTCTGTTAGAAACCTAATGATTCAACTACTCAGCAAAGTTAGATTACATATCTGCATAAAAACACACCAAAATAAAAGAATGCATAGAAAATATTGGAAACCAATTGCTGAAACACAGATGAAAATGCAGACTGAGGTAAAATAAATCAATTTATCATTAACAGGTGAGCAGGCACTGTCAAATGAAGAATAAGAAGTCCTATAAAACAAAGATTGTGTCATGCCTGACAAGTACTCGGCATATATTCATGTGAAGTGTGACATAAACATACGAGAAAAATACACATGTAGGCATAAATTTCAGAAATTGTTCATCACAGCAATAGTAACAATACCTTGGCAGGAAGAGGCATCATCGTCCATTGATCTGGAGCTGTTTTAGCTTTTGAGCGTGTAGTTATCCCTGCAGTGGACTTCAAAATACCACAAAATGGATTTGAATCTTTGATGGACTCTGCTTCTAACAGAATCAAGCACAAATTCAACCAACCTGAATTAGATAGCCTTGAACATTCAGTTTCCCCAATTCAGCATGCTTTGTAGATAAAAGTAACGCCAAAGCTGTAGTGGTAACTTTGATTTGGTAGGCCCCCTGAATTTCCCCTGAATATAAGCACATTTATTAGTACAGTAAAATATACAATCAGCTGTCATGGTGTAGCTCATAAGACGCACAACTCCTAAGCAAGCTACAAGAGAGATGAAGCAAATAGAAGAAATGATCAATAATATGCTCAAACGATGCAGTTACATGTTCCTAAATAATGCCACCGCAGGACCAGTAAGCCTGTATACTTGCCTTGCAGCTTTGTCCACTCAACCATTAAGTACACGAAGGAGTTAGGATGACCTTCTGCTGGGATTGAGACCAACATCTCAATAAATTGTTCAGCATGAGGAGCACTCATGTGGACCTACATAGAAAGATACACCACGAGATCATTCCAGCCTCTCCACATTGCTATAGAAAAGCATCAAGTACAAACGAGAATAAGCAGTTAACACACCAAGATTCCCAAATTCATTTACTGAAAAACTTGCAGATACTAGCTTATCTGTAAAGGAAAGATTTTTTACAACTTGTCTATCAAATCACTCATTTAAAAGCAAAGCAAGGATGGAAACTGTGAGAAATATAGGAAAATAATATTATTGAATTGTTGTGTTTACATTATTACATTGAGACCCTATTTATAGACCCTAGAATACAATCCTTTACCAAGTAGGATACTATTTAGTATTCCTATTTCTATTTCTATTCCTATTCCTGTTCTAATAGGATTGTATAAACTTATTCCTATTCTAATAGGATTGTATAAACCTATTCCTATTCTAATAGGATTGGTTAAACCTATTCCTATTCTAACACTCCCCCCTCAAGCTAGTGCATACAATTCATGTACCTAGCTTGTTACAAATGTAATTAACACGAGGACTGATGAGGAGCTTGGTGAGGAATCTTCAAGTTGATCACTCAACTTCACAAAATTGACAATCAATCTCAATGTGCTTG
>NW_006239027.1:175460-200268 GCF_000226075.1 Solanum tuberosum | reverse complement strand
AAAGAATATTATTGAATTGTTGTTGTTTACATTATTACATTGAGACCCTATTTATAGACCCTAGAATACAATCCTTTACCAAGTAGGATACTATTTAGTATTCCTATTTCTATTTCTATTCCTATTCCTGTTCTAATAGGATTGTATAAACTTATTCCTATTCTAATAGGATTGTATAAACCTATTCCTATTCTAATAGGATTGGTTAAACCTATTCCTATTCTAACAGAAACATTGTAATATGTGAGTGCTATCAGAAGATGTGCTGTGGCAAACGACTTGTGAAAATTTCAGTTTCTAGGAAGATATTGAAAGGAATTACAATTTGGTTTTGGTTCTGATCCTAAAGCCTCCCAATGTATTTTGAATTAAAAGCTAACTAGGAAAAAGAATCTTTAGAAAGGGCAAATCTTCGGGGCACATGTTGGACCATGCAACAAAGGACAAGTCAGGTCATAGAAAGCTGGAACAATGAAGGTAGTGGCAGTACAGACCAAAGCACATGGAGAATTGTCCCAGAAGTGATTTCGTGGACCATATGAAGGGAGAGAAATATGAGATGCTATGAGAGCATTAGTAGTCCTTTACACAGGATTAAAATGAATTGCGCATTATCACTTTTTGCTATTGGTGCAGTTCCTATAGCTATTATAGATATCCTAGGTTCTTTGTAAGATGAAGTAGGATCTAGTTTAGTTTTGTTTGAGTATACTTAACTGTATGTAGCTCAATGATGTAAATTTGGGATCCCAGCCTTTAGTGCTGAAGATTAATACACAAAATTGTTACCTTTGTCAAAAAAAAGAATCTTTATGTGTGGTATGTGTAGTCCACAAATTTATGTTAGAGCCTACTCATTATTTCCTATATACAAATTTAGTTCACTGTGTGACTGAAACGAGACTGACACATATGCAGCAGTTACCAGCCAAAAATGCAACGACAGATCCTCAAACAAGGATGAGGAAACCATACCAATCTGGCAAATATAACCAACAAAGAGCTTCTTAACCCAGAAAGTTTACAAGATTGCATGCGCCTCAAAAGAGCAGCAACCAGGTCTCTGATATGTTGGGCCATTTGTGAAGGGAGATGCAAAATAAGTTGCAGGATATAGCTCCCAACAAAAAGTGCTCCAGAACTTTCAAGATCGGGGTCCAGAAGCCTGCACGCAGTAATTGTCAACAATAAACCATTCATTCAGCATAAATCAATCATTCAAGCAGTATAGTCCATATGTCTACAATTCTGCAACCCGAAACATAATCACAGGACAAGCTTAATATGTGGTTGTCTTACCATCAGCTTGTACACCTCCCCCCGCCCACCCAGGAACCAAAAAAAAAAGAGGAAAAACTGACGAAAAAGCGAGCATATGAAAAGTATGAACATCCCATACTTTTAAACTTATACTTATGAAGTATAAAGCAATCTATAATACAGTTTTCACCGTCTAATCTTTTTTCTCCCTTCTTATACTTTCTTTGGGCATTCCATTATTACAGCAAAGTAGCATAATCCTAAAAAGATTAATCAACTTATTTTGGTACGTCTCTTGATATGACATCTGTACACCATGCTAAAGAGGAAGATCAAAGAGATTCATCGAGCAAAAATAGATGATGGCAAGTGATCGATGACCTCCACCAGCCCCATATTACAAATTGAAGCATGATAACCAGACGACTAGAAATTCAAAAGATTCAATAGGGCTCAAGAAAAAGGAAGAACGACAACCCAACCTTGAAGCCACATCAAGCAAACTTCTCATTGCAAACGCAGTATCACCACCCCAAGCAAGCAATTCTTCTTTCCCCACAGATATAAGAGCAGCTAAGCACTGTGTTGCATTCTGGACCCAAACCAACATCAATATGTTACTTCTAGCTTGTGATCATACCAAGCAATACTAACAGAAGCGTAAGTTAGGAGCAATTTCCAAGTAGAAACAGAGTCCACATATATAACCTGCATTTCACTATGATCATCACTTTGAAGGACTGTACGAACAACAGGATCAAAAGAGACTTCATACACCGCCTTTACAATGTCAGTTGGGGCACTCTGAAATAAACACATAATCGATACATTAGATAACTTTACAACAGATTATCTTCCAGTCAGACAGGAATTATGAAAGTTACTTAAGGATTGGTTTCAACAAAGATCCTTATATTTTACGTAAACACAACCTTCAGCAACATTGTCACGAGATCAAGTGAAGCAGCAACTAAACCCTCTGGCTGCTGTTGTGGCTGACAGATGACGGAAACTTCTATCAGGCACGATAACTAATACAACCTTTCTTCAAAATAGATAATCTTAAGTCCTAAAAAAAACCCTTAATAAGACATAAAATTCAGAGCATACATTATTTAGAATGGGCCCAATATAAGGTAAAACTCGAGAAACCACTGGGTGTATACAACTGGGAGCATTTTTTATTGCCTGCAAGCAAAAGGGAAAATGGTGGTCAATTTACATTGTAACAGAAGATAATATAACTGAAGTCCTTAAGCAAGCTATGTCACGGAGACGAAATCTATAATTTCAGTAAGACAAATGCATGAAAAGTGAGAATTCATCTGAAAACGAGAACATTACATATATATACACAAATACATCTATAACAAACACACACATATATATAAATGCTCATTACGTATATCCATTTACTATAAACCACAAATATATACTGCTCATTAACCTGAGCCAAAGGAAAGGAGGTAGGTTCAAAGACAGAATTGACTTTTGCCAAAGCAGTTAGTTGAAGTTCTCCTAGTTGTGGCATGATGTTGCACGATAGGTTGACTTGCTTACACTAGTCAATTATGTTGCTCATGTACGGGTACCTTGATACAGGTTTGGGTACCCGATACAGGTGCGATCTAGAGGTTGGATTTTTTTTTGAAACTAGTAACATTTGTATTTCATCTAGAGGTTGGATTCTTCATCACATAATTTTAGGATTCAGAGAATAGCCAATAGATGTATATTACAACATATATACATGTATACAATAACATGTTAATTCATTTTTTCTGGTGAAGTCCATATAACATTGCTAAATTAAATTTCTGTAATCAAAGAATAGCCTTTCAATTACTACCTCCAGAACCTCAAGAGCATCAATGCTGACAAAAGGATCAGCAACATTCGAAGCCCACATATTGAGTATAATCGGAGAGAGAACTGGCTCAATAGACACCACCAAATCAGGGCCTACATAGGTAAAATATGTTAGAAACATCATACATAGAGCGCTTGGAAAATTTTAAGGGGCACCCCACTCAAAAGCTTTGGAACTCCAAAGTGGAAATGCATGCTAAGTTGAATTTATACTCGGCTCATATTCTTCTAATAATTACCTGCTTTTACAGCCTCCTGTAGTGTTTCAAGCACTAGATGCATGGTCTCGTCAGAAGCCTGGGGAGCAGACAGTCAACCTTAGCTTCAACAACCACAGAGGAAAAAAAGACAATAAGGAGTTTGCTTTCATAGTTACTTACATGCTTAAGAAGATCTGTGAGTGATGAAAATATATCCAAGAAATGAGGACGGAGAATCTCTTTATTTGTATCAGGTAAAAGTTGAGAAAGTGCTCTACATGCCCCTACTTTAACAGGTGGAGGCCTGTTGTTAACCATCATCAATAACTGAGATCTTTATTTTTCTTTGATAGTAGAATTAAGTACTAAATTAGGTTCTCACATATCCATGCCAAGTGCTTTGATGGCTGCATATAGGAAGTGCTCAATTAGACCCTGGCTGACCTGAGCAAACAACAATTAATTGTGAGCCATATAGTTGCATAGCAAAACGAAAGATAAAGTCTTACTTGTTTCGATGGGAATTACAAAGCCAATTACCATGGAGGAGAACTTAGCAATGGAAGAGAATATACGGGCATATAAGAAGGGATATTCATTCACCCCTGCAAAATCCACAAGAGCACTAATTTATTAGAGATATCTCAACATCTACCTTAGCATGCATCAATACTATATCCAATATAGTGAACCTCACACATCTATCTCCATACAACATAACCTAAAATCCAATTTGATCTACAAAACCAGATTTACCTGTTGACATATCTTCCGAAAGAATTTGTTCTAAGGTATCTCCTAAACTGACTTTAGTGATTTCAGGGGCCTGAGAGGAAAGTAAAACAATATAAGTAATTACTACAATTTACACAGAAAAAAGAATCTACCAGGAACGCTCTTTTATTTTTAAGTTAACAAGCATTGAAGCATAAAGTCATAAAATCACCATTTAAAAGTAATGGAAGTAACACAAACCTCAGCTTCAAGTAGCTGTTCAGACACTGATGCCAAAGCAAAAAGTGTGGCCTCCCTCATCTGCCAAAAGTAAGAGTTATCAGACGGCTTGGTGCAAGAGTACTACTCATAAAACGCTACTAAATTGGTTTAGCAGTATGGAATGCAATTATTACTGTCGACGATCTTAGGGAATAAAGAAGGATTGTGGTGAGATTGTGCTATTGATGTGTAAGGAGAGCGGGGAGGAGGATACAGATTATCTCTTGCTACTATGGACCCTTGTTCCCTCATTAATTAGGTATGCCCAAGGACAATGTTGCAACTATGTGCTGCACGGTACAGAGAATTGGAAACCATAGGAAATGAATATGGAAGACAACACCATGTCTTTCTAGATATTACACAATGAGAGAAGCAGGATATGTTTGTATTAAGTAGAACAAGGGGAGGGTAATAATAATCACTTCCGTAAAAAACATAGCTGGTGTAAGGAAAATTTTCATTTTGCAACAGTTGCATAGGTTTGATAGAAGAAACCCCCATACACTCACATTTTAAATATACTTCTAGACCTCATATTGGCATACAATAAATGAAATCATTTGACTTTATAAACAAGATCAACCAACAAATTATAAGACATCAAACTTCTCATTCATTAAATAGAAATATATTGACAACATGTTGAAATTATACGTAGATCATAATGCAAACCAGACTAGAAGTAGATACTCGAGCAAATTAAAGTATTATTCACTGTTCAACAAAAGATTAATAAACTTTAGCAGAGTCACAAATCTTGATGATCCTACATTGCTTGTCAAAGTATTTTTCTACCATATTAGTCCTTAACTAGACTCTTCATTTCCCTATAGTTACTTATTATTAATCTTCCAAACTTCAGGCTGGAAGTTGAGCCTACTTATGCTAGATGCATTTTCACATATCTACTACCCATACCAAAGTCCATGTATAGCATAGAGCATTGAGAACGGTTAAATAAGCTAATTAGCATCAAAGCTGTCAAAAACATAGTGCTCCCTTTGTTTCAATTTGTTTGTCTTACTTTCCTTTTTAATCTGCTTCAAAAAGAACGTCTCTTTCCCTTTTTGGTAACTCTTTAGTTCCAATTTTTAACATGGCATGTTTAAGACCACAAAATTAAAGGGTATTTTGGTACATTCTACGTTTCTCTAGTTTAAGACCACAAGTTCTTAAACTCCGTGTCAAGCCAAAACCAGACAAACAAATTGAAACGGATGGAGTATTTCTTTTTCACTTACTCTCCACCAGCTTGAAGCACCAGATGCTTTTTCTTGCTGAGACTCCCTAAATCGCGTCTTTGCAGAATCAATGATAGCATGAATTCCCTGTGTACCACAAGAACTAATGACTTCTTCCAACAAAAGAGCACCTGGGATGACAGTTTCATATCAAATAAAGTACAGAATAGAGCTATCCGACAGCATAGATATATCATGCACGGAGTTGGCATGCAGAGTTCTGAAACTCAAAAATCAAGTTTACAGTTAGATAAAATCAAGAAGAAAGAAAGTGCAGCCAGACGCCCAAATCTGAGAAAACAAAAGATTTTTTATTTTATTTTATTTGCTATCATGAGCTTAGTTTTTTTAACAGACCACTAAACTAGTCCATATCGAAATCAGAAAACTCCTCAGAAGTAAAGGCCCTAAGAAAGTGAAACTGGCCTGCTTCACATCACTAGAATAAATTTGTTCTTGAGGGTAGAACAAGTCAACCCTCAACAACTTAAAATATTGTCATATTAGTCAGTATATTAGTGCCAGAAATCCAACCTTGCAAGCTAGACCACTGAAACATTATATTATAATTCATAAGAGATAAACCAGTTTCATAGGGAGCAGAAGTTCATGAATTAAATAAGTTCACATTGTAGATCTATATACTTCTTGTGGTTAACTATGCTTTGCATGAAGCTTTAACCTACCTTATCAGAAAAACTATGTATTCGTGAAGCTGTGAAGTGATACCGTGTACCTTTGACAGAGCGTACAAGAATGTAATGGCAAGAAAGACCATTCAAGGTGAAAGCAAAAGATATGTTGGGAAAAAAAATAATGCAATTACCACCACACACATTAACAAAAGCACTAAACCTTCTAACTAAAATCTCACAAGTCTGATGACAGGAACCCTTGCTGCAATCCTATGTTAATGATCCTAAATGTGAAATAACTAATAACTTCTATCCACTGACAGATTGTCTGTTAACTAAGAGAGAAAGAAATAGAGAGACCTCAGGGGTTTATGGAAAAAGAGGGAAAGTTAGCACCTAGAAACAGCTTACCAGAAGCACGACAACTGTAAGTATTATCATCCTCATCAGCAACATATTGATTGGCATCAACAGACCAAGCGTTAACCTGGGATCCGAATCAAAAGACAAGATAAACACAGAAGGTATACGAAGACTTCTTTTTGTAATTACAGTTATATAAGACGTATAAAAACAAGTAAAGTTGTGATCAAGTAGCAAACAAAGAATTAGGTGCCTCAATTCCATAGAGAGGAGAGATAATAAAAGTAAAAATACTGCAAAAAATGATAGTAGACACAGAACCTTGATACTAATAATCAGCAACTGAAAACAAGCTGCCCTATATAATGAACTTAATATATATCTCCAGCAGTTTGGCAGACACAAAGCCTGCTTCTTAATCTCTCAGAAGGTGCAGTGTTGTTATCCCAAACATACTGAAGAACATTACCACTAGCTGGAGAGGAAAAAATAATATATATTTTGAAACAGATCAGAAGTGCTACAGTCTGTTCAGTTGGATGTTTACAATATTTAACATTTTGGTGTAACTTGAATAAAAATAATCACTTTGACACACTGACGACTTCCCTCACTCACTCTGCGGAAAGACAAGCATATCAGTCCTCTGTTTAGTATCCCCTCTCTTAGATATCCATGGGGGCATGATCTGCTGGTGAACTCATAACAATATGTTTTTCCCTCTAACAGTTGTTAAATAACAACATACCCAATGTAATCCCATAAGTGTGGTCTGGGGAGGGTGGTGTGTGTGCAGCCTTACCCCCTACCTTGAGAAGGTAGAGAGGCATAGCTGTTATATAGTTTTCCATAATTAAGGTAGACAAAGCACTCAAAGACAAACCCAGGTTTTAAATTGCCAGTAAAACAAGGAATTTGCATCTTTAAGTCAACGCACAAGATACCAAGAGGATCACAAAAGAAACATACTAAGATGCACAAGTACCATGACCACAGGATTCTGGTTTAGTGACACACAATCTCCATCACCTTTTCCCCAGTTTGGAAAATAGAAACGAAGGGGCACAAAGCCCATAGGAAGTAGCTTCTACTTCTATAACAAATAAATGCTGCAAATCTTTGTATGTTTAAATTCAGGTACACTCAGTAAATGGTTATTCAACAAACTTGTTAAGGCCATCCAAGGATATTTTATCAGAGGCTTGACTAATGATTATGTGTTTTTCAGCATGCTGAGATAACCAAAAATAAAAGATCTCTCGTTCTTTTATGCCATAATAAAAGAGATCTACACAATTGCAGCTTTTGAATCTCAAACTAATTGAAAAAGAAACTAATCATTACCTGCTGTTCTGTTGTCTGCATAAAGGCAATAGTGTAGTAAACCAACTCCTTTACATTGTTCCCAACTACCTACAATGATATCTCCAACTCTAAATCATCATCAACCATTATAAATAAAAAGGTGCAGACAATTAAAAGAAGCTATGCAACATACCTTTACAAATTTGGGGCTGCCCAAAATAGTCAATAGAAACTCAAACAACTGCGAGACGACAACAGAAAACATATCACTCATATAGACAAAGCTAAGACAAGAACACACCAAGATGAGAATCGCTGAGTTCAGTCAATGTCCACATTATACCTGAGATCCACAAAATTCAGATCTAATAATTTGAAGATTAAATGCGATTCTTTTTTCATATGAAAGAGGAGAAAGAAGTCCCAGGTTTCCATAGTCAAAGAACATAACATTAACAATTTCAAATGTTGCAGCAACAGATATAGGTAGCGCCTGAAATCTAAAAGTCCAAACATTAACAATAACGACAGCGCTCAGTCTCTTTTACCTGGATGATGATTGATTCAAGACTTTGCTCTGCACCATCAGAATCATATCTCCCATCATAAGGATCTTCAATTCCTTCAATTGATGATCGTGTATATACTCCTAGAGATGATACAAATGTCTGCCACAATGGCCCCATAAAAACTGAAAAGAAATAGGATAACAAAACAAAATAGCCAGAAATGTCAGAATATTTATCATCTATGCATGGCAATGTCACTTTAACATATAATATTAAAGAGTAATCTAGTCCTGGAGAATAGATGAGGATACTGACCCCCAAATTGACTTTCCATAAGGCTCGGGAAGTTCTGGAGGAACTGATTCAAGCACTTTATAACCTAAAAGTATCAAGGGGAAGTTATAATCTGTGACACAAAAAAAGTTAAGATAAGGCATCATATATTTTTGACGAAAACAAAGAATATCGACCTCCATCCGGATGCTCCAATCATCAGGGTCTTCCGATTGCACTGGATGCTCTAGAATAGAAGAGAATTGGTTGATCCAAGATTGAATCATAGGTGACATCATTGCACTGGTCTCCGTCTTAACACAGAAAATAAGCAATGATGATATAATTACACAATGTTGTAAGCTTAAAGTTTTTTCATACAGACTGAAAATACCTTATATACACCGCTCATAGCCCCTAGCATTGAGGTGCAAGCATAAACTATTGAAAGAGCCTTCATGCGCAAAGGTTTCTCATAAATCTGCAGAAAAAGAGGGGAATCTGAAGAGCAGTACTTTCCGGGTGACACGAGAAGCAAAAGAACTAAAAGAAATTACTAACTACCACCATTTGCAGACATTTAAGATATCTACTTCCGCAAATTAAAAGAAAGGCAGAGAGAGAAAACAAAATTAACCTGGGGTGATGAAACAATTGTATGCAAGCAAGGAAACAAAACAGGAACAAGTTTTGGAACCATATTATCGTCCAAATCCGCAGATACAAGAGCAAAGCACCTCAAAGCTCCATGAACTGCACAATTTAAACATCAGACTTCTAAATTCTCGGTTTTAAGCAGTCAGCAAAAGAAGGATGCCAACCAATAAGTTGTATGACAATTCAGATGAAAAAAAAAAAGTTTATTCCAATCTTTTCACTTCATGATAAGGTGAAACAAATGACTCACCAGCATTCATGTTTGTTTGGTCAGTGATACACTTCATTAGTGATGGTAAGAGATCAGGCCAGTCTTCTGGCCAATCATAATGGGCAATAGATGCCACAGCCATACCAATGGCTGTGCAGATCTTTCTATGAGGATCATCGAGCAATGGCAACAGAAGGCCACGTATAGCTACCTGAAAAACACACAGAATCACACCACAAATCTGTATACAGAAAGTGAAACAACAGAGCTTCCCTAAACACCTGAGATGTAATCCCAAAGATAGAATAGGATTTAGATCCTCATAAAGTAGGTGCTGCAGGAAGGAAGATTGATTTATTGCTATCCTGATTATCACCAAATCAATATGGTACAAAATAATTAGGTTCAAGCAGGAGCCTTCTCTCTTGCTCAATTTGCTATAGGTTTCTTCCTTCTTGAATCTATAACTTATAAACAAGATGAGAATATATAAATATCCTACCGTTATATTTTATATCTATCGAAAATCTGATCTTTTCAAACACCAACTGTAAGTTGTTATTATGTTGATCACCATAATTCCTCTAGTTCTACAGAAGAAAACCGTATGGTCGTGAAGGTTACTCCAGCCAATCTTTATCTTTCTACTAAAAATAGCAGTTACAAAAGCCAAGTTTTTTCAGAGGTTAAAACCACATTGCACACATATATATGCCTTTTAGAATGAATTAAAAGCAAATTTATGTAGGTAAAATTAACCTGAAGGATTCCTAAGAAGCCGACAGTCGCCTCTCAATTATTATTCCCTACAAGAATCAGAAGGGGGTGCAGTCAGAGCAAAAAATTCTATGCCCTCCGCACCTCCCCAACTATTATTCCTTCCAGCATCAGAAGGGGGTGTAATCAGTGGAAAATAATGGAAAATGCTGTCTTTGCTGCTCTATTCTGCTTATTCTAAACCCCGAATTGCCCATACAAAAAATAGCAAAAAATTATTTAACATACGATAAAATAATAACGGAGAAAGCCATTGATATCCAAACCACAAAAATTCTACGGAAGCCTCCACCTGCAAATGCTTGAGGCCTTGGTCTGTTAAAATAATAGCATCTTCATGAAGAAAATTCATGCTACCTCTAAACAAAAGTTAGCGAATATATCACGATAATCTAGTTAGCCATATGATAACAAAATAATCAGTTGTTCTAGTATGACTATTCAACATTTAACAGCACAAACTGACCAATAAATTAGACTTTTAAAGAGGAAAAAGTTAATAATGCCAACAGTAAGTTAAAGCCAGATGTTAAAGGACTGCAAAAAGTCTTTAAATTTTGCATTTCAAAGAAGCAATAAGACTGGTAAAAAATTTGGAGCTGAAACAGATCCAAATGATAAGGGAAACAGGACAAGCAACCTTTTCATCACTTGAAACAACAGGATGCTCAAAACCCTCCTCACCCTCCTGCCAATGCTTCTTTATAAACTGCTTTAGAATAACAGCAGCTAGGTAAAAAGCAAGTTAAGCTTACAAGGCCAAAAGGAAACAAACAAGCAATCAACAAAAAAAAAAAGGCGCACAAAAGCCTAGTCATTGTGGATTATCACATTGGTACAATTTGAAAGGAAAGAAGCTAATATATACATTTATATTATTTATATATGTGTGTCTGTGTGTGTTTATACATACACATATCGATATATATACACATATATATAACAGGATATCTGACGTAATCCCAAAGGTAGCTCTCTCTTTGCTGCAATTCTACACAATGAGCTTCCAAAACCTTCAGGAAAAGACAAAATTAACAAAGGTTAAAGTTTATCCTATCTACAGAATTTTTTTCAAATAACATGACTAAACTCATGAAGGGTCCTGGAATATCTAAACCCATCCATGTTTATAGATCACCATAATTCACAAACATAGCAAAAAGCTTAATTCCAGACTTGTAACTTATGTCAGTAGTCAAGACTTCATGGCTTGTACTACATGCTTATAGATCAACAATACTTAGTGCTTCAATGATTTCTCTTTTTCTTTTTTACCTTACTTGGAGTTATGAATATGCTATTAAGAAAGTTAAGAACAGTCATCCAAGTTGTAAAGAGAAAAATGGTATTACCTGAGGTTACAAAATTATGGTCACGTTAGATTGCAACAATTATATAGCATACAAACAAGATGTTTGACCAAGTTCCTCACATTACAATAACCAGCAAACTAACACATTCTTATTGCTCTTTCATTGAACTGCCTGAAGGCCTGAACCTCAAACTTTTTGAGAAAGGTTGCAGTGTACTAATCACACACAAAGACAGTGCTGGAAGCCAATTTATAATTCAAAAAAAAAAGCATGTCCTTGTTCATCTTGCAAGGACTCTAGAAACTCTAGTAATGTTTCAGTTTCATCTACATAGTTTCCTTTGCACCACAAAAGAGTATCTCAAATCTTTGACATGAACAGTTAGCTTCTAAGCTTTCTTTTTCTTTTTTGATAAACACAAAATCCCAACACCAGTAGCACACAGTTCAAAACTCAGTATATAATAGGTCCGCTGCTCTATCCTTTTCCACTTAAATACAAAACTTTTGTCTGCAACAGCTCGAACACGTGCACCTTATGTACACACCAATCTTGATGCTCTTACCACTATACCAAAGCCTGTGGGGCAGTTAGTTTCAAAATTTGAAGTCAAAATGTTGTACTTCGACACCATTTCAACCAACACACTCCCCAAAATGTCCAAACTGAAACTCACTAAACTACTCCAAGATCCAAACTTGACATAAATAAGAGAACTTTAAGCATCTTCCAAACAACTCAAACAGAAAAAATAACCCCCACACATTTCTTTTAGCATGAATGCACCAACACATCAATGCCAGCTAATTTATGATCATTCTATTAATATCAGCTACAATGAAATTGAAACTCACTAAACTACACCAAGATCCAAACTTTACATAAATTAGAAACCTTTAAGCATCTTCCAAGCAACTACAACAACAACATACTCATTGTAATCCCACAAGTGAGGTCTAAGGCAGGTAGAGTGCACACAGAGCAGCTACAGTAAATTGAAACTCACTAAACTACTCCAAGATCCAAACTTTACATAAAAAAGAGACCTTTAAGCATCTTCCAAGCAACTACAACAACAACATACTCATTGTAATCCCACAAGTGAGGTCTAAGGCAGGTAGAGTGCACACAGAGCAGCTACAGTAAATTGAAACTCACTAAACTACTCCAAGATCCAAACTTTACATAAAAAAGAGACCTTTAAGCATCTTCCAAGCAACTAAAACAACAACATACTCTGTATAATCCAACAAGTGAGGTTTGAGGCAGGTAGAGTGCACACAGACCAGCTACAGTAAAATTGAAACTAACTAAACTACTCCAAGATCCAAACTAAACATAAATTCAAAACCTTTAAGCATCTTCCAAGCAAATACAACAACATACTCAATGTAATCCCACAAGTGGAGTCTGAGGAAGGTAGACTGCACACTAACCAGCTACAGTAAAATTGAAACTCACTAAACTACTCCAAGATCCAAACTTTACATAAAAAAGAGACCTTTAAGCATCTTCCAAGCAACTACAACAACAACATACTCATTGTAATCCCACAAGTGAGGTCTAAGGCAGGTAGAGTGCACACAGAGCAGCTACAGTAAATTGAAACTCACTAAACTACTCCAAGATCCAAACTTTACATAAATAAGAGAACTTTAAGCACCTCCCAAACAACTCAAACACAAAAATTAACCCACCCACCCACCCAATCTTTAGCATGGATGCACAGACCCATCAATGGAATAAAACCCAACTGAACAAATCAAGTATCCATACAGCTGACACCAACTAATTTAAGATCACTCCAGATTACCTGGTTGAAGGGTAGCTTGTTGAAGAGAAGTTTCAGCAAAAGAACGAACTTGTTGATTTGGATCAAGCGTAGCATTCAAGCAGTTGATAAGCCATTGTTCATCTTGATCCATTTTAGAAGTTTCACCCACCAAACAAAAAAACACACAGAATTCAGCTGCTTTGAAGGCTTTAGCTAAATGGGTGTCACTCTGTCAGTCTCTGTGTTTGGCAAATTGGAGGGAATTTGTGTTTTGTAATATTAAGGTGTTTTATAGGTCTCCTTAGGGTTTTGCCCGGTTCAGATTATTGCTATTCATTTTCTTGATAGACCGGGTTCAGGCATTCCAGCGGTTTTTTTTCCACGCCTTAGTGGTATTTCATTCACTTTTAAACTCCTTCGTCCTTAATTAGAGGTCTCATAATCGAGTCTCCATGGTACAGAATCGCCTTTGTTAGGAAGCGGTGTTACCCTTAATGTGAGGTTTTCCGGCATGAATCCGGATTTATTTGGACTTCAATATGGATACCAAACATTGGATGGGAAACAAAAAAATAAAAATAAAAATACAAAAACAAAGTGTACCAGATAGGGGTGGGCATGGTACGGTATTGATATGTCCGATTTGGTCATTTTGGAGATTTTATCTTTATCTCGGAGATAAATAGTTTATTTTCGATAGTTTCTTAGCTCGAGGAAAAACAATACAAAAGCAATTCGAAAAAGGAATTGACAAAATACAAAAGATAGTATGACAAAAGTATTTTAGAAAGTAGCATGGATGCACAGACCCATCAATGGAATAAAACCCAACTGAACAAATCAAGTATCCATACAGCTGACACCAACTAATTTAAGATCACTCCAGATTACCTGGTTGAAGGGTAGCTTGTTGAAGAGAAGTTTCAGCAAAAGAACGAACTTGTTGATTTGGATCAAGCGTAGCATTCAAGCAGTTGATAAGCCATTGTTCATCTTGATCCATTTTAGAAGTTTCACCCACCAAACAAAAAAACACACAGAATTCAGCTGCTTTGAAGGCTTTAGCTAAATGGGTGTCACTCTGTCAGTCTCTGTGTTTGGCAAATTGGAGGGAATTTGTGTTTTGTAATATTAAGGTGTTTTATAGGTCTCCTTAGGGTTTTGCCCGGTTCAGATTATTGCTATTCATTTTCTTGATAGACCGGGTTCAGGCATTCCAGCGGTTTTTTTTCCACGCCTTAGTGGTATTTCATTCACTTTTAAACTCCTTCGTCCTTAATTAGAGGTCTCATAATCGAGTCTCCATGGTACAGAATCGCCTTTGTTAGGAAGCGGTGTTACCCTTAATGTGAGGTTTTCCGGCATGAATCCGGATTTATTTGGACTTCAATATGGATACCAAACATTGGATGGGAAACAAAAAAATAAAAATAAAAATACAAAAACAAAGTGTACCAGATAGGGGTGGGCATGGTACGGTATTGATATGTCCGATTTGGTCATTTTGGAGATTTTATCTTTATCTCGGAGATAAATAGTTTATTTTCGATAGTTTCTTAGCTCGAGGAAAAACAATACAAAAGCAATTCGAAAAAGGAATTGACAAAATACAAAAGATAGTATGACAAAAGTATTTTAGAAAGAAAAAAATGAAACATTATTTACAACAAAATAATATTATAGTCCAAGTAATCAGAGACAGAGTTAAAATTTATGAATTTGTGATTCTAATTTTTTTACTATTAATAATTTATACAAACTTGATTCGACTGAACTCGTAATTGAAAGACTAGTTCCGCTTTGTATGACTTATAACATGTTACAACATATTAAATTAAATGACGATTTACAAAATTTTATTAAAATCACCATTAAATATAACTTAAATCTTATTATAAGCATCGTCCCGAAAAATGGGTCTCACAATGCGTCAATCTAAATTAGTCGGATACTGAACATAGCGGAAATATTAGTTTAAACTCCCGCCATATATATATCCTTATAACCAGTCATTTTCCGCGCCCAAATTACCTATGCCACCCGCTAAAAGCCCTAAAAATTGAGAAATTGTTCATTTCACTGTAATGAGTAAGACAGAAAAAATGGAACTTTTTGATGTTCCTGTCACTGTTTCAAACCCAATGTTAAGTTTCAAGAATCAAAAAACCAAAATTGTTAAGGAATATGTATATGTGAAATGTGATTGCAAGCGAAAAAGGGCGTATGAAGTCACCATTATGGATTTTTCGAGGGAGATTATGGTGGAAATTCTTTCAAGATTGACAATCAAGCCTATTTTCCGATGTAAGACTGTTTGTAAATGCTGGTATAATCTTTTAACTTCCGACCCTTTATTTGTTAAGATGTATCAAACAAGATCATGTAATTTCCCCTGCATTTTGCTTTCGAATGATGACTCTATTGCTTCAGTTCTTGAACTTAAAGCAGATTATGATTACTATTCCCGCCCGCGAAACAGACCTGTTATGTTGACCCCTGAGTTTCACATCCCTAAACATAAAGATCGATTTGGTTATAGTTTTGATAGGAAAAAGTTGACATTGATTGGTTCATGTAATGGGTTGATTTGTTTGTGGAGTGGTGATAGGTATGATGAAAACTATTCGATTTATATTAGCAATCCTCTTTTGGGTGAGTATTTTAAGGTTAAATTGCCTGAATGGGAGAAAAGGGTTCGTCGTGTTGCTTATACCTTGTGTTATAGTGAAGGTTCTAGACAGTATAAGGTATTGAGGTCAGTGATTAGAAAGTTTCGGGGTCGTCCTGAAGTGTCTGAATTGGAGGTTTGTAATCTTGGAGTTGATGAGAAATGGAGAAATGTGGGGGAGGCTGCTTATCCGTTATGTGGTAGATTTGGTAATGTGAATGTCAATGGTGTTCTTTATTAGCTGAAGGATGATGATGATATTAAAACAAGTGCTAGCATTCACTCCTTTAATCTTGTGACGGAAGAAGTGAAGCCTGTGCCAGTTCCACCTGGTTTGAAAACTCCTTCGTTGGGCTTGAGGCTAGCGGAGTTGGGGAATTGTCTATGTTTGACTGATAGTTGCTCTTCTCAGCATGTTGATATATGGTGGATGAAAGAGGATGATTCTTGGACTAAAGATTGCATTTTGACGAATTCTATTCCGCGTGATAGCTGTATTTCTGATTTAATACCAATCATATTCTGGAAAGATGGAGAATCTTGATGCAAAGCAGACATCACACAGAACTACTTTCTTACAACCCAAAAGAGAAGAAGTTTAGGAAGGTCAAGGTTTACGATGGTGGCTATGCAGCGACTAGATACATTCCAAGTTTTTACTCACTCAAGACTGTCATGGGGGAAAGTTTTCAAATCTCAAATGCTTATCCAAAGGCTGAGATAGTTTTAGACATTTAATTCATCTTACTTCCTCCAGGATATTATGTTTTGGTTCTATGTTTCGTATAATTTAGCTTAAGACCTAACAACTGTTACTGTTTTATGGATGCATAAGCATACCTTGTCCATTTTGTAGTCTCCAAAGCTGATGTTGGCCTATCAGTCAGGCCGGCCTTGTTTGGGGTAAACGGTACATGAACTTTTGGGTAAAGTTAATTAGTAGTGATGTTTTGATTATGTCCTGAGTTTTGAAGTAGAGCTTTACTTAGTTGGTGATTTTTCTTGAACACTAGGCTTTGATATATAAAGAAAAAAGCAGTACGAGAGGTGACTTCTGTAATCTCTACAGGACTCTCGATACTTGTTTCTTGATATGAAATGTTTATCGGAGTTATCTTTGGGTTTCTTGTCGAATTCTGAACATTTTTGTTGCCATTATTGTCTTAAAGAAGAAGCAGGATGAGAGGTGATACTTGTTTCTTGCTATGAATGCTTACTGGAAATTTTGAATTCAGCTATATTTGTGAAAGGTTAGAAAACTTTGGTCATCTTCATTTCAGTGTTTGATCCAGGTTGCTATCTTTGTATCCTGTTTTTTGCTGTCTTATTTTCTTATATTCGTGCTTTGGATTCTTCTTTTCTTTTTAGTCGAGAGTCTATCAGAAACAACCGTTTTATCCCACAAAGGTAAGGATAAGGTTTACGTACATCCTATTCTCCCTGAACCCTACTTGTGGGATTGCACGGGGTATGTTGTTATCCAAGGTCGCTATAGTCTCTATTTGTCATCTGAATACAGAGACAGTTTAGTGTTCATTACAACCTAGTAATCTTCCAATTAGCAAGTAATTTATTATTATTATTACTAATAGTTTAGAAATTTAATTTGTGTTACTTCCTCCAGAATATTGTGTTTTGCTTCTATGTTTCTGGTATAATTTAGCTTAAGACCTGAAAATTGGGTTGTTTATGAAAATTTCTCAACGTAGTCATGTTAAAACTTAAAAAGATAATTGATAACAACTATTAAAACGTACAATAAAGTCCTCATATTAAAGACATTTAAAAATTAAAAGGTTGCATCATACATTAACGTTACATCCTACACTATAAATATGAAATCCTCCTTCCAAATCTTCATCAAATTTCAAATCCTCTCAATTCCAAATACAATTGTAACCAACTTATATATCCGTAAGAAAAATGACTTCTATTTATGCATACGCACTTATTTTCTTGTGCATATCCATTGAGGTTTCTCCGAGCGTCTCACAATTACTTGGAGGAGGAGGAGGCCTTTTGCCAGGTTCAGGGAATGGTCTTTTTCCGGATATCTCTAAATGTTTAGCATCAGTGTTGAATGTCCATGGATGCGTTGAATAGATCATAATATCTTTTTTAAGTATTAAACTTCGATTAATCGGACCTCAATGTTGCAAAGCTGTATTAGACATATATGATAGTTGTTGGTCTAAGATTTTCCCTTTTAGTTCACTTTTCTCTTTATCACATTGGAGTTTTTGCTCCATTCAAGGTTCATTACCACCACCAACAATCCCTCAACCTCTAGTTCCAAATAGTAGCATGAAGATTGTATAAAAAATTAAGAACTAAGTTATTTAATTATCGTCCTTTGAATTCTTTCTAATAAATTGATCGCGATGAGACTTGTATCTAGCTAGGGAATCATGTGTAGCTGCAAATGAAACGAAATAAAGCGGTTTTGATGAATGTCAATTACAAGAGAATTATAAAATTTAGAAACGCACATCAAACGAAATAAAGACTTGACAAGAAGTCAAAAGAATATAATCAGATATTATATCCAAAGTCTATTCAAATTTTATTTCAACATGACTACTCTTTTATCTTCTTATTTCCATTTTCCTTTTAATAGTCTTCCTGAAAAATAATTAATCCTAAATATTTATTTTCTTAATTTAAAGTTTGTCTTTTACTAACCCTGTTATAATACATGTCTAATCTCTTAAAGATTTTTTTTTTAAGGCATAATAGATAAGAGATTAACTACTATCCAGTATCCATTGACAGTGGACAACAAAGTTACACCATCAGTTCATTTTTAAAAATATTTATTTCTCTTAATTTAATTATTACATTTTCACATTTAAAGATTAATGATTTTTCAACTTCTCTTTCTTTTTCATTTTTAAAACATGTTCTACATATTTAAAATTTATTTTTAAAAAAATAATGTTCAAATATTTTTTATACTATCACTTTGAGTATTAATTACTTAAATAAATTGAAATACATATGATGATATATGAATCAAAGTTTGTTTTCAATTAATTTTTTGTATTGTTGATTGAATGAACTAAGAAGACATATGTGTCATATATGGCGTCCTACGTTACCAATTTGCTTCTTACGTGGCATCCTACGTGTATTATGTCACATAGGACGCAGGTATCTACATATTCACATCCAAAGTTGGAGGGTATAGATGACTTTTAAGGCCAAGTTAAAGGGCATGTTTATGTATTATGTATTTTATTATTATTATTATTATTGTTGTTGTTGTTGTAATACGAATTTGTAAAAGGGTGAAAATTCTAATTTAAAGTTCATTCAAAATATAAATAGGTAATATTATAAGAATTTAATTATTTCCCTTTTTTTTAATCAAGAATTGAAATTCAATTACTTGGCGGGAAAAAAGTAAAAAGAAGTCTCTAACAATAGGAATATTAAATATAGATAAATAACAAGAGAAAAAGATGTCTTACATTAGAATTAATACCGAAAAATAAAATAATAAATTTCAAAACTAACAATAAATACACGGTAAAAGATTATTTGCCTGACTATAGATACCAACGATCTCAAATCTGTCTGCAAGCTCTGTGATTTTAATTTCCCTCCAACTCTTCTTCTTCAAATCATAAAAGAGAATCAAATTTCGCTGGTAAAAAATGCACACAATTTCACCATCAGGTGTACTGCTACAAAAGAAATCCAGAGTCTTCAAGCTAGAACAAAGTGCATCAGAAAATGTAATTACATGCTTCACCCATTCTTCAGTTTCACAACTCTGTAAAACCATCAAATCCATCTCTCTCATATTACACCTTGAACGATCAATGATTGCTAATTTTCCTTCCACTTCTACTAAGTCATGATAAAATTCTCTTGGCATAAAAAAATCAAATACGTCCCACAATGAGATAATTCTAAAATTCTCCATCATAATGTTAAATGCCACTATGCATCGTCTTTTACTGTGAATCCCTACAAAATAGATAACTCCATTGATGCAAATTTCTCCGCCTGTTAATTGAAGTAACAAACAGGGTGCACTTTCAATCTCTCTCCATGATTCACTTGAGCCGAGAGTTAAAACCCAATGCCCTGAGCCTCCAATTTGAGGATCACTAGTCATCAAAATTTTGAACTTTTTTTCATTCGGTTCAAAACCAAATGAATAGTAATTATGAGTAAAGTCATCATTGATGAAACTTGGGGAAGGAAGATATTTTGCTAATCCTGTAATAGGATTATAAATAGCAGGGGGAAGCTCTTTTGTACTCCATAAGCAAAATAAACCATTAACATAGTGAAAATTATGGCATATAGTACCATCAAACTCCTTAATAACAATGGGTTTTTTATGTTCCGCTTGTTGGTCTATGGTGTAAAAGATATTTTCATCTTTTGAACGTGCAAGTATTTTTATCTTATGAGGACGAAATATAGAGTGGCTTTCATGAATATCTATAAAAGATGGATCAGATACAAGTGAATTATAAAATTTAGAAAGACACTTAAAACGCATTAAGGAATCAACAGGAAGCCTAGAAAATATATCACACATAATCTCTTCGGAAATTGAATATTTTCTTGAATCACTCTCGCTCGTTTTATTCTCCATTGGGGAGAACATTTGTTACCTGAAATAGTTCACATGTTAATCTAATATTTAAATGATTTCAATATTAAAGATATTAATGAACAATGACATATATTAAAGAAGCTTCATAATATATATACCTTTACTTTCTCTTAACTGAGAACAGAAATTGCTAGTTATAAACTGGAATAAAAATTATCGAAACCCAAACAAGAAAATCCAATGTACAAGAAAAGATCATAGGAGAAATGAAATTTTTCTAGAAGAATTCTGTATTCTTCAAGTCTTCAAGTAATATCTTATATAGATATCACTTCAACGGCTAGTTAACGGCTAATTAGTCTTCATTAATGTAAGACAAAAATATTATTGAATACTTAAAATACGTGATTTTCTTACTTATCCGTAGTTTACTTAGCAAGTAGCTTGACTTGAAACTTACTTAGTGAATCTCGAGTTCAAAATGTGTTCACGAACATTCTAGAAGAAATTATTTTCATACTTGAAAAAGTGAAAATAAATAAACAAAGTGTTACACCTATAGCATGGTTTGTCATGACTAGTGATATATGGAACATACTTAGAGATGTAAAATATCGTATCTTTAATCTCTACTTGTATGCCTCCATATTTCGTTATAAATATAATATCGTATCTTTTGAGCCAATAAGAAAAATTCGTATATGTAATAATATTCCATCGTTAATTACTTAATTCAAGCAATCTTTTTGATACAATATATAATTAATCATTTACGTTCTTGCTACAATTATTTAATTAATCGCTAAGATGATTATTTCTCAAATTTCATTTATCTGATTATTTGAGTATATTGTTGTTGTTGTTGTTAGATTATCCATCGAAGATAATGAGATCTTCACCAATCATGAACACAAAAAGGATGACATTCTTTTATATGGAAATCATATTTTGAAAAAAATCGCACAACAAATGCCACATAACTTATTATTTCGAGCTAGGGAAAAGTTCTCTAAGCTTATGTAAAGCTAATTAGGTCTGGCTAGATAAAAAAGTATTTTGGTCCATAATTTTTTTATTAAATGAGCAACAAAGCAGAAAATAAAAATCATTAAAAATTAAAGATCATCCTGAAATGAAATAAAAGGGTCTCTACATAACTACACATATAAAAAATATTATCCTTTTCTTCAAGCCCCAACACTTCGATTTCTCTCCAATTATTCTTCTTCAAATCATAAAAGAATATCCTATTTGGCTTTATCCACGAGTTTATCAATACAATTTCACCATTTAGTGTATCTCTACATACACAATTCTTCATCAAATAACAAAATTTATCTTTTGTTGCTTCTCAACATAATAGCGGAGAAAAGACAATGCGTTGATTCACCCATTCGTCAATTTCAGAATTTTGTAAAATCCTCAAAATCATCTCTCCCGTTTCTCCTCTTGAAACATCAACAACAACTAATTTTTCCTCCACTTCTACCAAGTGATTATAATAGAATATGAGCACTCATCACTCCCGACTCGATTAATTCAGATTCATTATGCGGGGAATATTTCATGAATAATATCTTGAGGTATTGATGGTGTTTTTTGAGCAGTAATCTTCAGATTCTTGGCCATAAGAGTTTTATTTATTTACAAGACTTGTTATACGGCTATACTTTATATAAATGTGTTTTAATTATTGGCAAACCTTTTTCGATAAGAACGTGATTTAATTATAATAACAATAGAGTAAATTAAACAAATTAAATTCAACTCTTTCTCTCCTTCTAGGACTTTATTATTATTAATTATTAATAATATATTTTATTTATTAACGGAGCTTAAAGTTTTAATTATTTTTCCGACATCTTTTAACATTATAAGTGTTTCGTGAAATTCAATAGTCATATATTTGATCCTTTTCGAAATATTTGTAATGTTTCACTTTGCGAAAATTAAATTGTATAAATTTTGATCATTATTTTAAGATGTATTTTTTTTATCATATTAATATAGAAAGAAATAATAATTTATACTAATATTTTTTCATATAATTTTTGAATATCTAAGTTTATGCAAAACAAATTATATTCGCATAGATAAAATATTTTGACCCATAAAATTTTATTAAATAAGCAACGGAACAAAAACTAAAATTAACAAAAAAAAGTTCACAATAATCAAATATATCCTAATGGTAAGAGGCTTTCTATATAACTACATATACCAAAAATATTAATCTTTTCTTCAAACCCCAAAACTTCGATTTCTCTCCAACTATTCTTCTTAAAATTATAAAAAAACATCCAATTTGGCTTGATCAAGGAGTTCATTAATACGATTTCACCATTAAGACTATTACTATAAACGTAATTCCTCAAATAATATATGTTCTCTTTTACTATATCTCGACTTAATAGTTGAGGAAAGACAATAATATGATCCATCCATTCTTCAGTTTCAGAATTTTGTAAAATCCTCAAAAATATCTCTCTCGTTTTTCCTTCTTTAACATCAACCATGGCTAGTTTTCCCTTCACTTCTATTAAGTGAGTATAATCAAAAATGTCTTCGACAGAATAGCGTCCATGTTTATTCCATAACGAGATAATTCTAAAATTCTCCGCTCTCAAATTAATCGCTGCCATCTTAAAATATCTTCCTCTATTGTGGTAAACAAAAAAATAAATAACTCCATCGATACAAATTCCTTTCAAGGGTGGTGTCACAAATAAATTGGTTAGTTTTATTTCCCGCCACGATTCACTTGTTCCTAAAGTGAAAATCCAATATCTTGATGATGACATTAAATAGTTATGAGGATATGTCATCAATAGAATTTTATGCATCTTTTTTTCGGGATCATAACCCAATATGATATGATACTCATGGATTTCATCCTCCGCAAGATTTTGACGTGGAAGATACGTTACTTTTCTTGTACTGGGATTGAAAATAATAGGAGGCAACTGACTTGAATTCCATAAGCAGAACAAACCTTCAATATAGTCAATTTTGTGATAAGGGAAGCTATTTAATTCCTTAATAAGATGAGCGGAGCCTTTTTCATCGATTCTCTCCTCAGGCCTTATTAAATTGGATTCGTTTGAAATCATAGATTTGTGCTTTATGGTGTAAAACTTTTTTTGAGGATATGTCCATGCAAGGACTTTGAATGATACAAGAGAGTTACAAAATTTCGAAACACATTTAAAACGTGTAAAAGACTTATCAGGAAGACGAAAAAATATCTCATACAAAACATCTTGGGATATTGAAGATTTTGCTTGAGCAATTGTTTTCTCCTTCTCCATGAGACAAAAGGGTCGCTAGAGATGTAGTAATATTACGGCTACACATAATAAATATTTTTATAGGTATGTTTTGGTTCCTATTTATACAAGAACTTGGTTAAATTAAGGGTGAAAAACTTAAATGTACAATTTAAGCACCTAAATAATCCTTATATAACAATAATTTAACTTTTCACCTATATAGCAATAGTTTTTTACAAAAACAAAATAAATAAAAATAAATAAGAAATAAATTGGTATAAATAATATAACAATACACGTTTCTATATTAAAAAAGATTTCATTCCTTATTTTTCTCTTATTTTGTTACTTACCTTCCACAAATCTCTCAATAATTAATCCCTCAATATTTTTATTTCCTTATTTTCCTCCCCTTTTCTAATCTTCTTCTTAAAATACTAAGCAAACTGATTCTCTTTTTCTCTCCACCCTTTTTTTTCTAAACTCTCTTCACTCGTCTCTTTCTCCCTTTTTTTTTGCTTTTTATATACCTCATTTTATTTTCTGAAAAATTTCTTTGTTTTTCTTTAGTTCTCTCCCTTCAATTTTTTTGTTTAAATCTTTTTTTACACCAATGTAGTTGGAACATATAACCAATAATAAATTTATCATCAATGTATGGATTTATATATTTTAATTTATTTGGTTATAATTTGGTATAATTCATTCATTATGGTAAAATTAAATTAGATTTATTTGAATTTGACACCAAAGTTAAATCATATTGTACACCATGTAAATTAATTTAATGATACTAAAAAATTGATATATACTTGATTAGATTATGGTATTACGTATTATAGGGTTGTAACATAACTAAAATCAACTTTACCATCAATTATAAATCAATATCTTTTATAGTTCTAAACCAAC
>NW_006239027.1:173730-173989 GCF_000226075.1 Solanum tuberosum | reverse complement strand
AATACTCTCTCCATTTTATTTTATATTCCATTTCTTTTTATAAATATATTTGTTATTCCCTCTTCTTATTGGAACACATGTTGACTTGTGGTAAATACTTATTCCCTCTTCTTATATAGTAATATACTATAAAATATTGCAACTTTAAATCAACAAATTACCATTATTTTTTAACCAACAAATCCACCAATTATTTTTAGTTGTTATAGTTATTAAAATTTGAACTTGACACAAAGGTTACACCACATTGTACACCATG
>NW_006239027.1:130765-173365 GCF_000226075.1 Solanum tuberosum | reverse complement strand
ATACATATCACTATTTAAAATAACATATCATCAATAATTGTACTAAATCGACCACCATCCATCAAATTGAAATCAACAAATTATCAATATTTTAACTATACCATCCATCAAAATATATACACAAAAACATATTTCGATTAATAACCAACAAATCACCAATTATAATACCGGACCAGCTACCAAAGTATATTCCTTAACACATATCACTCTTTAAAATAACATATCATCAATAATTGTACCAAATTGACCACCAAAGTGTACACAAAAAAAATGTGTTTAAAAATTTTTCCCGATAATTTATGGACCACATGATACAAATCATATTAACTATGATAATGCGGATCTTCTTCAAATTAACAGTTGTAATTTTTTATTTTGAACAAACAATCGGGCTCTTGACATCGATATAAGCCTTCATCAAACGAGGACTCTTTCCGGGAGCATTATCAAAAACAACTTTCTTACTCATAATCGATCTATTCAAAGAGTAAAAAAAATTGTGTTGTAAGAGATGATTTTTAAAAGAAACAAAGAGAAATATTTTCAAAAAGGAGTTTCAAAACTTTTTCTTGAAAAAGATGAAAGAAATGTTGCAGCAATGCGTTTACCAAGGGAAAAAAAAAGTACATCAATTATATTTCTTCCGTGTAAGGTTAACATGAAAGAGAAAGTAAGATATTTATTAAAGAAAACGTATCCAAATATAATTGTGATTGAGATTCTAAAAATTAATTAAAATAAAAGATAAAATATGACTCCCAAAAATTTAGTCCACTAACCAATAAAATAGGACATAAAATCGTGTAGATTTTTAATTTATATTAAAATATCATATTTGTAATTAAAATGTTAATGTTGTAAATAAAAAAACTAAAATAATATTAGGTAAATTAAGATCTTAAATAGTATATTCTTGTAATTTAGCAAATAATTAATACTAAGTTCCATTCCTTTTTCTTTTAGGATTTCTGTTATTTTTTTATTTAATTGAAACATCAATCCGTGCAAAACTTGAAAATATAAGCCCAAACAATAAAAATGACCACCAATTGAAGAATATAGTACATTAGATAGGCACGCTCCTAATTAGAGATTTCGTATTCGAGTTTAAATCTTTTATAGAAAGTGATATTCTTCAAATGGGCTCTAGCTCATGTGAATTTGAAATAATCAAAAAATTTGAGTTTGAGCTTAAATCTTTGACAAAAAGCACTCGAGCTTAATTCTTTGACAGAAAATGCTATTCAAAAGATCTCATACCGCTTGAATATGGGGCTCTAGCGGATGTGAATCTGAATTAGTCAAAGATTTCGGGTTTGACACTATGCAGCTATCCTTCGAATGAGGCCCTATCCACATGAATCAAAATTAATAGATTCAAATGAGGTCCTATGTAATGCGAATCTAAATTAGTCGGATTTCGAGGACCCGTGAAACAAAGGGCCCAATTTTTCTCTTTGCTTTTCCCCCAACACTGAAAAAAAGTAAAGAAAACATCGACAAGATCGAAAGAAATCAAACATTTTTTTCCCCCAAATTTAAGAATCTTTGTTTAGTAACAATCATGGCAGCTAAAGCAAACCCAAATTCCCTTTTTCTTTCATCTTCATCGTCAACCCATTACTCTTCTTTCCCTTTTCATCAGATTTCTTTAAAAAAGGTTTCTTTTTTGGTTGATTTTCAATGTAGAAAGCTTGTTTTTGCTTGTTCTAAGAAACCCATTCCGGGTTCTGTGAATTTGGATCCGAGTAGCTCGAATTCCGGGTCCGGGTCATCAAAGAATGACAGTGATGGAGCTTCATCTTCTCCTTCCAATGCCATTGATTTCCTCACTTTGTGTCATAGTCTTAAGGTAATGTTTCCATGCATGTGATTTTTCATAAAGGAGAGATTTGTATGTGTTTTCAGTTTTACTTTTTGGGTATTGGAACTTTTGTGTGTTGACTTGGTTTGAGGTTTGAGCATTAAAAAGGTCAGCTTGGTGCACTAAGCTCCGGGAGGGACGGGACACAAGGGTCTATTATATGCAGCTTTAACCTGTATAGATCAAAATATGTTGTAGTCAAAGAAAAACTGTTTTTACTATGATTCTTTGTAGGAAAAACTAATATAAAATGAGGGTATGTGATAAAGTTGTGATCTTTTATATATTTGAAAATGTGAGGACATATTGGTAGTTTTGTGTTGAGGTGGGGCATTGTTGGAATCGTCCACGGACACACTGCCGTAGCAGAGTATGATGTAGTGGATGAGAGTGTGGTATGTGTTAATGGTGATTGACTAAGTTCATGAATTTATGGTGCCCATTGCAGGGAAAAGTAGAGAGTTTTGAGTTTGTAATTGAGGATTGAAGTGGAATTGGGGATTTTGCTATTTCGGCTTGTATATATTTGAAGTTTGTAGTTTGATAGATTAAAGAATGTACATATGCCTAATCAAGGCTTTTCTAGATAGAAACTAAAACCAAACAGAGAGTTCCTTCTCCATTTAATTTTGATAACCGAAAAATCCTTTAGGGCCAGCTGGTGCATGTTTCGAAACTCTATGGGTAATGGGCCTGCCTCTTTACCCTTCTCTACTTAGTCACCAAACTTTTGTCCATGGCAAAGTTCGAACTCGTCACATGTGCCTAACCCCAACAAAATCACTCTCTTACTGCTTACCAAATCCCTGGGGACAGTAATAGATTGTTCCGTTTTCTAAATGTTGAGTTTAGACTTTGAACTGAAGCTGTCTTAGTTAAATATGTTACAATAAGCTTAAGAAGTAAAGGTCACTTTGCATTGTTTCAAATAATGCAGTTAATATAAGTAATCCGTTAATTAGCTTTCTTGAGCTATAAGGTAGAGTCTATAACTTGTTGCTCATTTTGGCATTCTCGAACCTTCAACTCTTTTGTGCAAGGGCAGTGACCTTTCAAAATCGGAATCCACAAACTTCAGCTTAGCCGAAAGGGCAGTTTGGAAAGACTTAAGCTGTTCATGTAATTATCTTGTTCCATCTAAGAAAATGTATATTCCCAGCAGTCTTCTCATTCTAATGCCATCTGATTCTCTAAACTTATGTAGGCATTGATGTATATATTCAGACCTCAAGCAAAAAGACAGACTTCCTTGGTGCAATGTTTAACAAACAATGATAATGAGTTAACTTTGATGATTTTGCTCTTTGCAAACAAAAGCTTCCTAAGAAAGTATAAAATTGTGCCCTGTTACCCTCGAAATTAGGTTTTACTTATTGAATTTCTTTCTAGGCAATCTGAGTTCCCCTTCACACTCAAGGGTTTTGTACTTCCTATAGTGTGGTGTTAGGAACAAGATATAGTGCCCTCCATTTTTTATGCTGGCATTTCTTTCTTAATTAACCTCTTTACCGTACAGTGCTATCTTGATGAATTATTAATCTTTTATTCCCTTTTTGCATTTGTTTCCTGTCTGCGCTCTGTATTTAATTCGGGTAGATGTATCCCTAATGCCTCTACTTGTTTTGTAGACCACAAAGCGGAAGGGATGGGTAAATCATGCAATAAAAGGTTCTGAATCTATTGCTGATCATATGTATCGTATGTCCTTGATGGCTCTGATTGTTGGTGACCTTCCTGGCGTTAACAGGGAAAGGTGACCTTCCTGTGTTTTTTTGCCTTTCCTTGGAATGGCTTCTATTGTTGAATATTGAGGTTACAATCGTCTTGAGCTTATGACGGAATATGTTATTTATGTTAATTATCAATTTGTTAATGGTTATAATGCTACTTTTGATTAATACAGGAAATAGTCATCTTCAGAAGTTTATTAAGTTTCATGTAAAGCATACATAGAGGAAATTTTGATTTGTGATATAATGCTGAAATTGTATGAGATCTGAATGGTGTGATCCAGCATAGCTACCCAGGGTGGTAGCATCTAAAATGTATTCACCTTTTACGATGGGGTTTCTTTAGATTTTTCTTTGAGTTGCTTTCTCATCTAGACAAATCGAACTGAGCTGGTGTTTGATTAATGTATGAATGATCAGAGCTCTGCATACTGACCATATAATTTTCTTGGTTGTAGCCTGGTGTACATTTGATGAACGTTTCTTGAATGTGGGTTGTAGTTCCTACTCAGAAACCTGAAGTTTGTTCATGCAAACATGATCTCGATGCTCTTTCTGTAGTGTTACTCTCTTGACGCTTATGTTCATCTGTTCACTTCATCCCATAAATAAAAAAATTATGTTTATATTATGTGACTGTTATCAGGTAGAAGGTAATCATAGTGCTTCTCTATTTATGTAACAGGTGTATCAAGATGGCCATTGTTCATGATATTGCAGAAGGTATTGCCTCCAAATTCGAAATCATCTTTCTGATATTTCAGTGTTTTTATTTTCAACTTGAAGGCTAAATTATTTGCTGCGACTACCCTTTTGTATGACTTATTTCAACATAAAATGGTGAAAAAAATTGCTACTGCAGAAGCATCACGAAAAAAGAGGAAGGAATAATGAGCAGACATATAGTTTTTCAGGGATATGTGGAAAGAGGCAATGACGCACACCAAGCAAACAAAAAAAGAAAAGGAAGGAGAAAGAAAAAATGAAACCATCCAGGGCGTTATGGAGGAAACAACTAGGAGTGTTTAAGGGGGTTTAAAAAGATTTTGTATTCGTGAGGAGTAGCCTCATGCCGTCAGTTTCTTATTTGGTGATTGCATGAGGTTCTTGTTTGTATATATGATAGGATGACTTTTATGGAGAACCATATTTTGGCTTAGATCTCTCTTCTCTTTGGTATATCTTGCATACGGAAATTTCTTTGTACATCTGAGGAGTAGCTGTGTGTCTGTAGTTTCTTTTTGGTGAATCCATGAGGTGCTTGCTTGTATAGATGATTGGATGACTTTTATAGAGAACCATATTTTGGCGTAGATCTTTCATACCTTTTAGTATACTACTTGTATACGGGGATTTCTCCTACATTAATAATGTATTCATCTTATCAAAAGAAAAAATATGTATGACTGTGAACTAGAAAAATGTACACCCGTTGGCTCATATTTTCCTTTTTTTCTAAATTTGATTGGCTGTGCACTTGTGGTGTTTACCGTTTGGTTATTAGTTAATCTGTTGTCCTCCTTTTTCCAATGATCTAAGAAGCATCAAGCTCTAAGATTATGAGTTTATCTAAGTAAAGAAAATACTGTTGATACACCACAGTTACTAAACCACTTACATATATTACCAAACTTCTTATAGCCATAGTATTTTCTGTTGTAAAAATTAGGTTTACCGCCTTCTTCAGTTTCACTTTAGTGTTTTCTTCTTCTACATGTTCATTCTGTCTTCTTTTTCCTTGGGTTGGACTGGGACTGAGATTTTCACCTTATTTTCTATAAATTTGAGGTTTTTGCACTTGATAGTAATTTTGAACTTTTATAGCAATTGTCGGAGATATAACTCCATCTGATGGTGTACCTAAGGCTGAAAAAAGCAGACTTGAGCAAGCTGCTTTGACTGAAATGTGCGAAGTTCTTGGTGGAGGGATGAGAGGTATTACTTTATTTTTGATATCATACCTTATTTTTTCTCTCCAAAGCAGTCAAAAACTCTAGTAAAGGAGTTTCTTTTAACATGACAATGTAATATCACGTTTTTATAATATTTCCAGCTGAAGAGATTAAAGAACTGTGGCAAGAGTACGAAAACAATGCTTCACTGGAAGCCAATCTTGTAAAAGATTTTGACAAGGTATGAATTACTAACTTCCTTACAATATTTAGTAAAATTACGAGAAGCTTCATATCTTGAGTGTACTACTTCTTTTCCTGGTCTAATTTTGTCAGTTCGTAGTTCATTTTGGAACTTTGAGTGATTTGTTAATGTATTGCTCCACTAGTTTTTCTCAATTACTGGTTCTTTCATCCCTGTCTTCTTTAAAATTACTGCATATACTCCCATTGGAAATAGCTGGAAACACTGCAACTATGCTCGTAATAGTTTTGTCTTGCTTATTGAAATCTGGAAAAAGATGGTATTGTTCCTTTAGACTTTAGTTTTGTAACCTTCTCGTGTCACTATCTCTTGCTTTAAGAGATTGGTGGATGTGCTTATCTTGGTTTCAAATTCCACTATAAATCCTGTACTGCATCTTTACCTGTAGTGATGGTAAATTACATTCACTCACCGCTTCTATGCTGTCACCCCTCCTGTAAGTTTTGAGTCTCTAATTTAATGAGTACCACGTTGGCTCTTATCACTCTACTAGGTCCTTAAATCATATAACATCTGATAGATATCACGTTTTTTCCGATCTTCTCCAGGTTGAAATGATTCTGCAGGCATTGGAATATGAATCAGGTGAATAACTATTCTCCAAAATATTCAAGTTACAGAATCAAAACCTACTACTTTTACTGAATATATTTTCTAGTTTGTGCCTCTCACTACTTTGAAAGGTGATTTTAGTATCAAAGGTAGAACTAGTGCAGTAAACTAATTTTCTGAAGTTGTTTCTTCAATCTGTTCTACGTCTGGTGACTCTGGACCATAGCTAGTAATCATCTGGTATAAAATGTTCTTGGAGCTCATTAATCAGTCTGAGTGCCAC
This sequence comes from Solanum tuberosum, assembly GCF_000226075.1. Taxonomy (NCBI): domain Eukaryota; kingdom Viridiplantae; phylum Streptophyta; class Magnoliopsida; order Solanales; family Solanaceae; genus Solanum; species Solanum tuberosum. The sequence continues at coordinate 166,779 of NW_006239027.1, read as the reverse complement.
TTTTTTTGCACCATAGAGTGCCAGCTGAAAACGCTTAGTTTCTCTGCAGTTTTTTTATGAAATTTTGAGGTATCTGCATGTCATCAGTTGGTGTATGGTGCTAACTTCCTTAGGCTAAGTTCTCTGCCTATGCAGTGTAAAATTTTTAGTTGTAAGGTTGCTCTTTGTCGATTAAGATCAGGAAGAGCAATCTTTTTGAAGCAAATCTGTAGCTTAAGTCTTAAAATATTGTCAAAACGCGGTGTCTACTGTCTTCAAGCAAAGAGTATCTTATATATTCCTATCTATCACGCCACCATGAATTTGGTCTAGTGGTAAGAGTGCAGCATGTGTTAAGTGGGTTAGGCACGCATCACGGGTTCAAACCCTATCCCAAACAAAAGTGTATTATTTAAGTGGGGAAGGGTAGGAGGGCGAGCCTATTATTCGCTGAGTTCCAAATCTGTCCCACTTAGCCTTGTGATTTCTCGGTTACATATATTTGTATCTATCATCCTATGAACTCATATCTATAAATGAGTTGATACTACGTTCTCTCTATAACTTCCATTGATACTTTGTTTTTGACAGAACACGGAAAGGTGCTGGATGAGTTTTTCCTTTCAACTGCAGGTCATTGATCCTTTTAATTTCCATGCTCTTTTTTCGGTCTTGCTCATTACAAGTCATATATCGACGATCTGTATATATCTACATGCAGGCAAATTTCAAACCGAAATAGGAAAAAGCTGGGCAGCTGAAATCCATTTGAGGAGAAACTCCAGATTGGGGAACTGACTCAAAACTGATCCCTCATTGATATTTTGCATTTATACCATCTTAGTGCCTCCTGTCTTCAAATAGCATGGAACGAGAGAGAGCAATCAGAGTAACAAAGCACTTGCTTTTTGTTCAGCTAAGCTCCGGTTTAGCTGAACTCGAAGTAAAATTTAGGTAGGAGATGTACTCTAGGGAGATATACTTTCCGTGCTACGTGCACTAAGTAAAGTACGAGTAAGTTCTTTGTTGGTAGTCTTGACATGATGACATCTTCACATTTGTTTTCTAAAAATTCAGCAGCTTTTGACATGATACATTCTACTGTTTTGTGCAGAGTTATATGTACTCATTTGTGACTTCAAGTTGGAGAGAAAAAAAGTTGAAAATGGGAAAATACTTGAAGAATATATGATGATTCTCTTGCTTGAACGGTGTCGTTTGGTTGGTGAACAAGTTGTTCCAGAGTTATAATTACGGGGATTGTGAATCTCAGTATAACTTGTCACCAACTAAACGACTCTATTTGTTACACCCCCAATCCCCCATACAGAAAATGTTGATACAGAGAAGTTGAGTTTTTGTGCATCCCATGGATCCAATTTTTTTATTAGCCCAGCCCAAGATAGAATTTGAAAGAAGGAAAAATTATCTGAACTAGCGATCTCAACCCACATATTACATATATACGTATCGATACATCTAAAAATAAAATTTTGCTATATTTTGCAAAAATAAACCCTAATAACGCTACTTAATTATGAAATTTTCCTATTGGAGAGCATTAGAACAATGGTCTATAGTAGGCCTTGAAGTATCACATCATTTCAAAATTATCCAACTAGAATGTTGCAAATGTAAGCAAAGATATGGACAACATTAATTTATTTGAACTTTTGAATTTTTGAACAAATAAAAAGTCAAGAGGAATAATTAAACTTTGGAAAATCAACTTTAATTCTTGGTGACTCTCAAAGTGGGACCATAAACCAAATTTTCAGATTATTTTATTACCATAACTTAAAAGTTCTAGAATACAGAAAAATCGTCACTTTTTTTATTTATCATATCCAAATTATGTTCAATCTATTTTATTTTAAGTCTTCCAAAAAAATAATAATAATACAAAAGTTGACATTGTGTACATGTCATAACATACGTATATATATACATTTGTGTACTAAAATAACTCAATTTTCTATGTCAACGACCGAACCAATCATGAATTGAACAACTTTATCAGAACTTACTGATTTAAGATCAAATTTTTTATATATATTTATAAAGTTAAATAAACATTTATGAATAAAAAAATTTCTATTAAAACCCTCAAAAACATTTAAATTCTGAATTTGCCGTTTCGTCGTATGCCAAATTGGGAATAAAAGATTTGAAGAAATTGGAGAAAAAATGTAGTCCTTACAAAGTGCGTAAAAAGAAAGTGGGAAAAACGTACGATTGTCTGCATGTAATTAGACCCATCTTTTGTTCCACCAACCCAACCACTAACAAAAATACATGATCTCCATACCTTTTGAAAATTAGTGGCTAAGTTTCGAAATAACGATATCAAGTGTTAGTAATTTAATTTTTATATAAATTTAATAAATATTTTAATATTAATATAAAGTTTGAATTGAAATTATTGAGTTCAGTCTGAACTCAAGAAAATGATCAAAATGGTCCTAAATGTAAAAAGGTTGGACTATTTTAGTCCTTCATATATATCACGAAGCGGAAATGATTTTTAATGTATAGAAAAAATGACCATTAATTTTAGTTCTTCATATATACCACATAACTTGCATTTTGTGAGTTGATAGTTTATCGAAAATAACTTCTTTACCCCACAAAGGTAGGATAAGGTCTACATACATTCTATCCTTTCCAGACACGTGAGTTGTATTACTCCATTATTGCAGACACGCAATAGCGGTAATTACAAGAAGAAAGTGGTAATTTTTGCTTGTAAATCGTTGGTTAAACATAATAGATTTTTTGACTTACAACGTTACTTTTAAGGTGTAGTACTAAGCAAAAATGTTTATAAAAGTTTAACATGATGAAACTGACATGTTCAGCTTAATCAAGGTATGATTAAAATACTAATTAGGATTGTACTTTGTGCATATGAAAGTTGGACTTTGACCATCATGCACGTGCACAACCACATATAAAACAAAAGTGGTTTATTTTTTACAAATAAATAAACACAAGTTGTAATAAGTTTGATTTCTAATTATAAAATTAATTATAAAATTAATGTCACTGTTACTATGTTTTTAATTATTTACTAATTAGATTTTGAGAAATCCCATGAGGATTTGTCATTTAGGAAAATGGAATAAAAAACGCCATAGATGTTAACAAAAACTAAAATTTAAAATAACGCGTTTATATATATTTTTTTATAAAAAGTTGATTTTTTGATAAATAATAAAGAAAAAATCCAGTCAAAGTCAAATTAATTAAATAGAATAATTCAATATCAACCAACTAGAGAATTTATATTTTGCTTTATTTGTATATGGAAGTAAAGTAAAGGCAGCTTTCATGCCTTTCATTTTCAAATTATATTTTTAAAAAAGAAGGTCCACTTATTGGTTCAATTTTATTTTTTCTCATATTTTAGCAACAAAAATAATTTAAAAAAATTAATTGATACTTTGTATTTTTCTATCATTTATAATTATTTTGTTCCAATAGTTTTCTCATATTTTCCTTTCGATTTAATACATTGACAACTTTTCAGATTTTCTAGCACATTTTATCTAGACACTCGAATTAATTATAATTTGTTTCAATTGAATATATATATATATATATATATATATATATGATAAAGTATTTTATCAGAAACTTCTGATTCAAAATTTGAAAAAAATTATTACGCATGTAAATATTTATTACATCAATAAGATTTCTGATAATATATATGAGTGTGTGTTTTTGTGTGTGGGGAAAAGTTATACATTTGGATGCTTGGTCGATATTACTTTATATTTGTAATCTATATATTTATTAACTACATTTTAGTGGGCACTATTTAAATTATGTTTTTCTTTCTTCTTTTTCAATTACAACTAGCATATGACTGTCAATTGCTAAATTTTACAAAGCAGCCTTAAAAATTGTAAGCACATATGATTATCATTAATTAGTAATTATTTTAATTATAACCAAGTAATAGTTTTATCGAATCATCAGTTAATAATTGATGTGGGCTCATACTGATTAAAGCAAAAAAAACAAAAAACAAAAAAGGTTTTGACAAAATTAGTGTTTGATTATTAATATTCTTGAATAATATGAACATAGTGGAACCGAATATTAATAATTGTAATCATCATGATTCATGTGTCTTTACGTGTGACGATTTATAGATCACGAATTCAATTGTGAAAGTAGATACTAATATTCTATGTCATATTTTTATAAATTGCAATTTTTCATCAGACCCTATATGAATCTAAAGTGTTTTGTTGAACTAATCTGTTCTGACATATGATCAATCAACTATTAGAAATATTTTGAAAACTTTGATTATTACTTGTATGAAATTATTTTAATTAAATAAAGTATTTGTTAATTTGGTGTCGGTGTTTTTCTTGATTTAGTAATTCTGGAAGATTATTTTGTAATGTACTCATATTATTTTGTCTTATTGATTAATGTGTTCAACTCATCAACATTTATACGTTGAAAAGGTCAAAATGGGGATTTTCTTTTTTATTTATTTATTTTGACTTGGTAAACGATGAGAGTTGATCTCAAGATAAGTCATATAGTTGGCAAGATTTTCAAAAACAAGTTTAATTTAAGGTTCATAGAATAAAAAAAATATTTTGATTTTTTTTGTTTATTATGTAAAGTTTTTATCAATTATAACTTGTACAAATATATTATAAGTAATTAATTATTTTTATTTACTTAGCGTGTCAAACTAATCGAAGCATGAAAATATTAAACACAAAGTGAAAATGTATTTATTTAGTTAGTAAAGTATATGTTCTATCATCCTAATTAAAGAGTTTAAGTAAAAAGTGAAAATTAATTATTGATTATTTTAAAGTGGGGTAAAAAAGGAATATGATAAATAATTCTACTTAGACTAAAAAGTAGAAAATCTATTCAAAAGATTATATAATCTACAAATAAAATAATATATTCACTAGGAGTTTAGAGAGGGTGAAGTGTACGTAGATCTTTCATTTCTACCTCAAAGGTAAAGAGCTTATTTTCGATAGTCCCTCGATTCAAGAAAAAACAGTCCAACAATTGAGGTACAAAAAACATCTAATAACAAAAGAGAGTAACATAACAGAAACTGCGATAATTGAGGTACAAGAAATTAACATATAGTAACAGAAATCGAAGGACAAGAAACAACAAGAGCAATACTATGACTACTAATATGAACGAACAACAAGACAACACACTGCTAACTACTAACCTTCTATCATAATTCATACCCTCCACACCCTTCTAACTAAGATCATGTACTCGGTAAAAGTGAAACTACATCATATCCTATCTAATAACCCCTCCTCTGGTGGAGGCCAGATAACTAATGAAACATAGTCAAACAATTTGGCCCAAACATTACCTTCATAAAAAAAATAGATAAATTTATTCGATACGTATGCATGCTGATAGAAGGGTGCGCACAAATCAATTTAAATGTTACCGTGATAAGAAAAATATTAGCATAAGAATTTGTCTAACATATGTTGGTAGAAGATAACAAATATTTGATAAAATAATCGAGATAGCTGCGAACAAATGTAGGCTTGTGAAAAAGCTTGATTTATAGGCGCTGACTCTTTATGCAATAGATGCAACGTTGCGCAATCTTAGCTTTAAAAATTTATTTATTATATTATGCATTTGATGTTGACGTTTTAGAAAGCAAAGCAAAGCAAATTCATTTAATAATCATGAAAATAATGACTTTTATGACAATATTGAAAAAAACATCATATTCCCTACATAATATATATGTAACAAATATATGCATTTGTATTCTCATTTTTTTTTAAAAAAAAGTTCATAGATTTCACTGTTGGTGCACTAGAAAGATTGGATTCTGCAGACCCCATATAAGTATAGGCTTTCTTTCTATTTTGATTTTTTTGCTTTAAAGATTGATTCTTGATTCTTACATTTGATCATTTGCCAGTTACATGGAAAAAGATTGAATTTTTAACAATCTTTGGTTTATCTGATTGGCTGATATCTTTATAAATTATAATTGGATTTATGGGGTTTTGGTTCGAAAGATTGAATTTTTGGATGTGAATGATAACATTGGGATTTTGGGGATTTTTTTTTGGTTCTTTTCTTGATTTGGGTATCTGGGGTTTTTGTGATTTTCTATCTATGAGGTGATCTTGGGATTCTACATTTTGTGATTTGGGTATGTTTCTGTTTCTGCTATAAGGGTTATCAGTGATTTCAGTTTCTTGATTTAATTATCATAAGGACTTGGGAATGTGTGTAATGGAGTTATGCTAATTTGGCTTCTTTTTTTCCCTCAGTTTTTGGTGAATTCTGTATGAGTGACAAAGATTGAGCCTTTTTGTTTGTTTTGTTGTCCAACAAGTTTACTGAGTTGAATTTGTGGAAAGCTTGAATCTTTCTTGTTGTTTTTCTGAAATTCCTAAGTGTTTAGCTTGGAGAGGTAGTGAATTGCTTTATCTTACTTTGGAGTGAATTGGTTTACGGATTTTGATCTTCGGGGATACTGATTTTTTTAACATAGGAAGAAGCAATTCATTGCATTTTGGATTACTTTTTCGTTTTTAGTTTATAGTGGTTGGTGATTTCTCAATGAATTTCTTGGAAGATCGAATTTTTGTGTTGTTTTGTTATTCGATGAGTTTTTACTGAGTTGAATTTGTGGAAAGCTTGAATCTTTCTTGTTGTTTTTCTGAAATTCCTAAGTGTTTAGCTTGGAGAGGTAGTGAATTGCTTTACCTTACTTGGGAGTGAATTGGTTTACGGATTTTGATCTTCGGGAATACTGATTTTAACATAGGAAGAAGCAATTCATTGCATTTTAGATTACTTTTTTGTTTTTAACTTTATAGTGGTTGGTGAATTCTGAATGAGTTTCTTGAAAGATTGAACCTTTTTGTTGTTTTGTTATTCGATGAGTTTTTACTGAGTTGAATTTGTGGGAAGCTTCAAATTGTTGTTGTTTATTTCCTGAAATTCCTAGCTGTTTAGCTTGGAGAGGTAGTGAATTGCTTTTTCTCTCTTGGGAGTGAATTGGTTTATGGATTTTGATCTTCCAGGATACTAATTTAAACATTAGGAAGAAGCAATTCATTGCATTTTGGATTACTTTTTCGTTTTTTACTTTATAGTGGTTGGTGAATTCTGAATGAGTTTCTTGAAAGATTGAACCTTTTTGTTGTTTTGTTATTCGATGAGTTTTTACTGAGTTGAATTTGTGGAAAGCTTGAAATTGTTGTTGGTTTTTTCCTGAAATTCCTGGGTGTTTAGCTTGGAGAGGTAGTGAATTGCGTTTTCTCTCTTCGGAGTGAATTGGTTTATGGATTTTGATCTTCCGGGATACTAATTTAAACATAGGAAGAAGCAATTCATTGCATTTTGGATTACTTTTTCGTTTTTACCTTTATAGTGGTTGGTGAATTCTGAATGAGTTTCTTGAAATATTGAACCTTTTTGTTGTTTTGTTTTTCGATGAGTTTTTACTGAGTTGAATTTGTGGAAAGCTTGAATCTTTTGTTGGTTTTTTTTTTCTGAAATTCCTAAGTGTTTAGCTTGGAGAGGTAGTGAATTGCTTTATCTTACTTGGGAGTGAATTGGTTTATGGATTTTGATCTTCGGGAATACTGATTTTAACATAAGAAGAAGCAATTCATTGCATTTTGGAGTACTTTTTCGTATTTTACTTTATAGTGGTTGGTGAACTCTGAATGAGTTTCTTGAAGATTGAACCTTTTTGTTGTTGCGTTGTTTGATGAGTTTACTGAGTTGAATTTGTGGAAACTTGAATCTTTTGGTGTTGTTTTTTTCCTTAAATTCCTACGTGTTTAGCTTGGAGAGGTAGTGAATTGCTTTGTCTCACTTGGGAGTGAATTGGTATATGACTTTCGATCTTCTGGGATACTAATATTAACATAGGAAGAAGCAATTCATTGCATTTTGGATTACTTTTTTGTTTTTAACTTTATAGTGGTTGGTGAATTCTGAATGAGTTTCTTGAAAGATTGAACCTTTTTGTTGTTTTGTTATTCGATGAGTTTTTACTGAGTTGAATTTGTGGGATTACTTTTTCATTTTTTACTTTATACTGGTTGGTGAATTCTGAAAGAGTTTCTTGAAAGATTGAATCTTTTTCGTTGTTCTGTTATTCGACGAGTTTACCAAATTGAATTTGTGGAAAGCTTGAATCTTGTATTTTTTTTTTTTTTCTGATATCCGTTGGTGTTTAGCTTGGAGAGGAACTAAAGTGCTTTATCTTACTTGGGAATGAATTGGTCTATGGATTTTAATCTTCCGGGATACTGATTTTAACATAGGAAGAAGCAATACATTGCATTTTGGATACCTTATTTTACAGTGATTGGTGAATTCTGAATGAGTTTCTTGAAAGATTGAACCTTTTTGTTGTTTCGTTGTTCGACAAGTTTACTGAGTTGAATTTGCAGAAAGCTTGAATCTTTTGTTGTTTTTGTCTGAAATTGCTAGGTGTTTAGCTTGGAAAGGAAGTGATTGCTTTCTCACTTGGGAGTGAATTGGTTTACGAATTCTGATCTTCTGGGATACCAATTTTAGCAATTTATTGGATGTTTGTGGTACCTCTTTCGGGGAAATTCAGTTAGAGCAAATTGTGCCCTCCGTTGGGTAGAATTCTTGAAATACTGCTAATTTTGATTGATGTTTGGAGAGTTTACTATCAGAAAAATGGTGTAAATTTAGCAAGTTTTTGGTGGTGGTGAAATGTCAGTAGTAGTTTCTCCACCTCCAAGTCTTGCACCATTTCCTGTTCCACCAGTTGTCTTGAGTCCACCTCCTCAGCTTTCTTCTCCGGTCCCTGCATCTCAGCCTAATGCGACAGCACCACCTGTGTCTTCTCTTCCTCCAACATTACCCCCGCAATCTTCTCCTCCCCCGGCCTCACCAACACTGCCACAATCGCCTCCTCCAAGTAACGTGACATTGCCTCCTCCAATGGCTTCCCCACCCACAGAATCCGCTCCTCCAACTGTTAGTCCTCCACCTATCCCACCTGCTAGTTCACCACCACCTATATCTTCTCCTCCGCCTTCCAGTTCACCACCACCTCAATCTTCTCCTCCCCCTGCTAGTTCTCCTCCAACTACACCTAGCCCACCAGTTAGTTCATCACCACCTCCAGAAGTTGAGCCTCCACCTGTCTCACCTCCCCCACAACCAACTGTTCCTACAAGTTCACCTCCACCGCCTCCAAAAGATGATCCTCCTCCTACCTCACCTCCACCACAACCAACCACTCCTCCAAGTTCACCTTCACCACCTCCCAAAGTTGATTCTCCACCTTTTTCACCTCCGCCACCTGCACAGAATCCGGATCCTACTCCACCACCACAATCTCCTGAACCTCCGAAAGGCTCACCCCCTTCACCACCCGTGAATTCACCTCCATCACCAGCGTCTGTGCCACCAAAAGGCTCACCTCCTACCCCAGCCTCTGACCCTCCTACAAATTCACCTCCATCGCCAGCATTTACGCCACCACAAGGTTCACCTCCTACACCATCCTTGGAACCTCCTAAAAATACACCTTCTTCACCATCAGTTCCTTCAGGTGGAACCACTACCAATAGCTCCAGTGACGATGCAGCAGGTAGCTCAAACAGTCCCAGTAGTAGCGGCCTAGGAACTGGAGGTACAGTTGCGATTGGCGTCATTGTTGCTGTTTTATTGCTTAGTATTGTTGGATTAGTGGGTTGGTGCGTATGGAAGCGAAAGAAAAAGGCTTTTCGTCCCAGTGGCGGGAATGTCATGCCAACCCCTTCGGGCTCCACCCCAAATTCAGGTAACTTTTCAGAAACTAGTATATTATTCATTAGCACGTCAGTATATGTTTCAGATCTTTTTGAAGCAACATCAATGTAATATTTGTGGTTCATAAATTTAATGCAATCTGAGAAGATGCTCAAATTGTGTACAGATTCCGTCTTATTGAAGATACAGGAATCAACACCTGATACCAGAAATGGAACTGGCAACAAATTCCTAAATTCTCCTGGAGGATCTGGTGGATTTGGAAATCCAAAGATATGGTTTACCTACGAAGAACTAGTTAAGGCTACTGGTGACTTCTCGGCTGAGAATTTGTTGGGGGCGGGTGGATTTGGTTCTGTATACAAAGGATGTCTACCAGATGGGAGGGATGTAGCAGTAAAGCAACTAGATATTGGTGGGAGCCAAGGGGACCGGGAATTCAGAGCTGAAGTTGAAATCATTAGTCGAGTACACCATCGCCATTTGGTTTCCCTTGTAGGTTATTGCATTTCTGAAAATAGAAGGCTGCTTGTTTATGAATATGTCCCAAATAACACCCTTTACTTCCATCTTCATGGTAAATACAAATCTTTTTTTTTTTAATAAGAACTCATTGTTGGCATTTTGTCATTAAAACTAGATGTTGATACTTGCAATTTACAGCCGAAGGAAGGCCTGTTATGGATTGGACAACACGTGTTAAGATTGCTGTTGGTGCTGCTCGTGGAATAGCTTATCTGCATGAAGATTGTAACTTTCTTCACTTCTTTAATTCTTATAGTTATGATTGATTATCTGCACTTTGTTTCTTCTCTGGGTGAATAAAATATGACTAAAGAACTGCGAAAATTGCACCATCAGATAATATGTACCTGATTATCACCGTTAAATTTTTTTAACGAACCCATCTCTTTCTGCATCAATTACAAAAAACATTGAACAATACTTGTAAAAAAAAAATACATTGAACAAGTATATAAGATACTCCACTATCAACTTTCTCGTCCTATTTGCTTGAAGAGAACAAAGAAACAAGGGGGGGGAAGATGTATATAAATATTTTAACTAAAAGTCACATTAATCAGTAGCAAATGCTTATAATTATACTGTTAAAAGAAGAAATAGAAGAGAGAGGAAAACTAGAGCAGGGGAAGTTGTGATATTGGCGTGATCTGTAATATACGACCTCCTTGTTCTTGTTGCCTATAATATCAACGTGGTACACTTATTCTAATTATCACTCTTTAACTCTGGATTTCATAATTATCACTCTTCTTTTGTTTCACTCATCTTTCCTGGTGATGACAGGCCATCCTCGTATTATCCACAGAGACATTAAGTCATCAAACATTCTTTTGGATATTAACTTCGAGGCTCGGGTATGTCGACATACTCAAACTCCATTAGTGGCATTCTTTGATTCGCAAACTGACTTATAATTCTATTTATTTTTCACAGGTTTCTGATTTTGGATTAGCTAAATTAGCTCAGGATGCAAAAACTCATGTTACAACACGTGTTGTGGGAACATTTGGGTATGTTCCATCACCAACTTAAACACTAAGTGGAATATAGGAAAAAATGCATTATATTCCTCCTCTTTATGTGTATATTAATACCTTGAATCGTTTCAGATACATGGCTCCTGAATATGCATCAAGTGGCAAGCTGACAGAAAAATCCGATATATATTCTTTTGGGGTTGTGCTTCTGGAGCTAATTACTGGACGGAAGCCTGTTGATACATCTCAGCCTTTAGGGGACGAGAGTCTGGTTGAATGGGTATGTTTATAGTCAAACCAATCTCTTCTTTCTCCGATTCCAAAGCGGCATGAGGTCTCTTTCATCAGCCACTCTCCACGTTATGTGATAATTATGCACTGGTTATTTGTCTCACGTACAAGTTAACTTATATGAATTGGCAGAGTACAAGTACTGTGTTTAGTCCATTTTACTAGGACAACCTCTACATTTAGGATTTGCTGATTCGTCCTGTCATTTCCACACTGCACAAAAACTTGGTCGATGAGGTTTGAAGAAACCACCATTGGTGCTACACTGCTACTCTACAGCAGGCGTCTAGTCTCACCTCTTCGAAAGTTCATTTCTTTTAACTTTCTTTGTTCTAGCACATCAGTATGCTGGGAGGTTTCTCAGCTATAAATTGTTTTAAAAGAAATTCAGACCTCTATCCTGGAAACCTTAGCATGAGAAACTACCAAAACATTAGCCTCTGGAAAGTGTGTTTGTCCTTTTTGACTTTAGGAATAGAGTATTTGCAACAGAATTCGTTTATTGTTCGACCTACCATATAGATGCCTTCTACTCATCTACCAATTCAATGGATCAGAGTTGCTCTTCTTACAAATGGCAGTGAGCTTGTCCTTGTTTTTGTTTGTAAGATTGATAAAGTTCAGAGGATTATTGGAAGTGGACACACCTAGGGAATTGTGATTATTTATTTTCAGGACATTAATTAAGGATAATCGTTGGCACCCTGTGTTCATCGCATTTTCTTATATCCTTTAGTTAAATAGGAGAAATCAAGGAAAGGATGCAGATAGATTTGATGTTGTAGGATATTAAGTGTTTCGACTCTATTCCAACTCATTTGCAGCTTGCATGACTGAGTGGGTGAAAGAAAATTGTGTACTAATTGCACAAATTTGGTGTTTCATTTTCGGGAAGTTTCTGTCTTGTAAGGGTTCATTTGAGTCCATATAATAATCGTTTCTTATACGGAAAATGATTTATTCCCTCTGATTACCTGAGCAGGAAGGCTTCTACTAAAAGTTATTTCTATTTCCATTTGGTTCCTGAGAATGTTTAGTCTTTCGAGTAGAACTAAATTCTATTACTTATCATGACAAGTGACAACTCACATTGAATCAGCCTAACACTGTTTTGAAATCGTATCGATGTAAAACTTGGTGAGACATGCTGCAACTTGATCTTTTTTCTCTTCCAGGCTCGACCGTTGCTTTCTCATGCCCTTGAGAAATTGGAATTTGATCAGCTGGCAGATCCACGCCTCGAGAGGAATTATGTTATCCCTGAGATGTTTCAACTGATTGAGGCAGCTGCAGCTTGTGTGCGCCACTCAGCTGCAAAGAGACCAGGGATGGGACAGGTAACTGATTCTTCATTTCACTAAAATCTTACGCCTGAAGCACCGTTAAGACTTGTCACAAAGGGACTTAACATTCCGATCATTCTTATTCTTTGTAGATCATGAGAGCTTTTGATAACATGTCTGTGTCTGATCTAACCAATGGGATGAAAGTTGGCGAAAGTACAATATATAACTCTGCAGAACAATCTGCAGAAATAAGATTGTTTCGAAGGATGGCATTTGGTAGTCCAGATTTTAGTTCCGATTTTTTTAGTCAAGGTACACAGCATAGTGTAGAGTCGGCTGAAGATAGAGTATAGTACACAGCTAAAGGTCTTGTTAAAGCAAGTGTATATTCATCTGTTCATAGATCAAAAGCACCTACGTTGAGAGGTACGCGTTTGCCTCTCCGAGGTGATTTTGGTTATGTTTTGTAAGTAGCTTCCTTTTTGTCTGCTTACATATAGGCCATGCTTTTTTAGTAGCAATTTTTCCTGTAAGTAACATGAATTTTTTTGTCATCTCCAATATTTTTGTTCTTTCAAAGGTTTATTCAACTTCTTTGTTCCTCTTAAATGGTGGTAATGTGAACTTTGATGGGAACATGTAGTCCTTGAGGATAAAGCTTTTGTGAGAGGAAGCTTAGTATTCATCAGAGGATTTCTACACCAATGAATCAACAATTCTGATTCTTTCTTTCTCTTGATTCTCTTCCGATCAAGATGTATAGATCATGTTCATGGATTAACGAAAATGTTCAAAAACTCTATTTTCCCCTTCTTTTTTGTGCATGTCATCACATTTCTTTGTCAGCATCCATTAATTTTGAAATATTTGCTTAAAAGAGAATGTATGCACCTGGTGGAATAGTCGAGGTGTGCACAAGCTGGTTCGTGATAAAAGAATGTAAATAGAAAGTTTTAAGTTTTAAGTTTTGCTTGTAAAGTCTTTACATCCATTGACACAAGGAATAAAGAAAAGCAAGATTGAGAAGATCTTGTCTTCCTTTGGAAGGCAAGTGCAAAAAAGTCAAAGACAGAGACCTCAATAATCAAGCATGTTGAGTGAACCCTTCTGCTAGCTATCCATAAGCAAACAAACAAACTATGCTTTAATCCTAAGCAAGTTGTGGTCGGCTATATGAATCATCACTTTCCATGTCGCTTCATTTAAGCACGTTATTGTGTCACATGTGAGGATACATCACAAATTGACTCGTTTAACGATATCTTTCTCCTTTATTCTAGCTTGAGACCGGCAATATGAGCAAGTTCACATAGGCAAAGTTCTTCTCCTAGCTATCCATGAACATGTGAAATACAAGTCACTAGTATAGGACAGCTTATGCTTCCTTAAACATTTTGTTTTCAGCTATCAGTTCCATCTTTCTTTAGCTTTGGAGGCAATATTTAAAAATTTCAATGCTTCAAACATCAATATACTCTTCTATAAAGACAAAGCAACCTATTCCTTGACAAGAAATGACTTCTATTCATAACCTTCTTCATTACCATCACCCTTTCTCTCCTTCAATCTTGCACAAAAAATGGAAGACAAAAACATTTTCGCGGCCGATTGCATAGTCATATGTTGCTGCTGCCAATGCTTGATCCTCCAAATCATCATCTTGTTCTTGTTTAACCTTCCATACAAGCTGTTAAAGAAAACAAAAGAATGTATAAAGAAACTGAGATATCGAAGACGGAACAAGAAAACTATTATGGAGATGGAGATCAACAGACATGAAGATGAAATCTTGAAAGATCATGGAGGATCTTTGAGGGTTCAACTTGAGAGTTTGTGTTGTATGGAAGAAGTTGAAAAGGTTTTAGAGGAGTTTTCTCAAAAGGGTGAATTTGCTTTTGGAAGCTTTTGGGGTGGGGATGAAGAGGATGTGTTAAAGACAGAGAGAATCACAACATGTATACATAAACAAACAGTTGATTATGATGTTTTTCATACTCATTTGATACAAGTTTTTGGATCTTTCAACTTGCAATGACACTATCATATGCCCTTTTATCTAAATCTCATATCTGTTAGAGTTCTTGGGATACTGCTTGTTCTAACGGATTTAAGTTAGATACACTGATAACGAGTGTAAAAAGAATTTAAACCATCAAACGATTTAACATGTTATTGAAGGTTACTTACTATTTATTCAAGGTTACTAATCAATGCTTATTACAGAAAAGTAACCAATTTGTGTAAATGTGAAAAGAAATACCATAATAGTACACCCTCACTCCAAACTTAGCTATTTTAAATCCTGAATTCGCCTATGATAGTCTCTCGGTATGTTTGACTTGGTTTTCGGGCATATATACGAATGTTTTGTCATGCCATCTTCGTCTGACTGTCGTGTTTCTTCTCCATGACAAATCTCGGACCCCGCTCATTTAGTAGGAGCTTAGTGCACCAGACTATCTTTTTTGTCTACTAATTAATATGTATTGAAAAAGGACATCTGCCAAAAGATGCAAAACGTCCTTATAAACTAGAAATGCTCATTCTTCATTGCAAAAACCAAAAAAAATGTACACATGATAATGAAAAGAGAATATTGGGTCTTTTAACTCAACAAATCCACTCCTCTTTCTTATTAGAAAAAAGTAGCTTATCTGCTATTCTGCTTCTGGTATTCAACAACAAAAACTTTTAACAATTTTACAAGATATAGAATGAAAGAATTACAAATATATTACCAGTTGACAAAATTTACAAACTCATGAGACATCTTTGCTCATTTAAGACATGGTACACTAGTAGTATAGCTTTGCACCAATTGGACCTCGACGTTGTGGCTTCAATATCTGTAGTCATGTACAGGACCAGCTCGGAAAACATGTACAATGAGCAAGTTCCAGCTTGCCAGTGGTTTTTTTGTAGGTCCAAAAGTCATGTCTTTGCTGAGAATACCTATTCAGGTGTTATCTGTGGCTACTGTTGTACTCTTTCTTGTCTTCCAAAGGATTCCATCTAGCCAATGAACGAGCAGTGAAACCTACGGTTGTGGGCCTTATTGACCTCTGTCTTACCACATGGCAGAACTCTGGGTCATCAGCCCTTCCCTCGTATCTTATCCATTGAATCATACCGTGGTACATTGGGAAGAACCGCGTTTGAATAGCATTGTATGCAAAGTATGGAATAAGAGCTGAAATGACTGTCAATATCGTGATGATCCAGTAGAATGGGGATGGGGCTAAAGCTTCCACGAAGATTTTGTATGCGGTAGTGGAAAACGTTGTAGACATGGTTCCATAAATCAGAAGGAAGATGTACCAGAGAGCAATTCCACCCCAGACGACTATATGCTGGATTAAGGTAAAATAACTGATAGCAAGAGCCATCTGGCAGTTGGCAACCCAAACAACACATGTGTACATGGTTGCTCCAACAACCGCAAATTCAGCAACTTTACCGTCTTTTTTAAAGGCTTGAGGATCTAGTGCCGTTATGCAGAAGAAGAAGATTATCACCGCGCTGCAAACACCGTTGATCATCCAGCCAATTATACGACGCCATCTGAAAAGGAGATTCTGGATACCTTCTTGGTACAGCAAAGGGAACTGCCACATAATACCAAAATAAAATTAGAAATTAAGAAAAAGTACTTAATTCCATGTCATGTCCAAGAAGCTATAACAGATATAAAAACAGCTGATAATAGTAACTAGTTTTTGACGGTGTGAGAGGTTAGCTATGGTAGGTTTTAGGAGAGGTAGAGGTATGCCTGAGAAAACTAGGGGGAGGTGATTGGACATGACATGACACATTTTCAACTTACTGAGGACATGACCCAAAATAGGAAGATTTGGAGGCCGAGCGTAAGAGTAGAAGGGTAATAGGTAGCCGAGCGATATAGTACATACTTGTAGTATCTTATTCTCCTAATTTTCACTATCGTTTGTTTTGTTTATCTTGCTATATTGCTTGCTACTTTGTTGCTGGTTTTTCTTTCTATCATGCTTTGATTACATTTGTTTTGAGACGAGGGTCTATCGGAAAACGCCTCTCTAGGTTCTACCCCACAAAGGTAGGGGTAAGGTCTGTGTACATCCTACCTTTCCCCAAACACCACTCGTGGAATTACACTGGGTCTGTTGTTGTTACTAGTAATAAGCACATATATATTAAGCGAAAACGAATACTGCATCAAGTGCAACATACCTTAAGACACAATCTGGCAGATACATCTTGATCAAAAACTCCCAAAGCAATCACCGGGAGTGATGTGAAGAAGACATTGTAAGATGACAGAAACCATTCATTGTATGCTGGTTGTCCAGAAAATGATGTATATGCCTCATATAAGAACACAGTGACACCAAATAAGATGTTTTTGTAGAAGAAGTAGCATATCTGCAGGGAAACAAATATAAAAGCCAGTTATTAAACTGCTCCAATAATATATCTTTTTGTTTTGAAACAGTTCCACAAGACAGTGGATTTATTCTTTAAACACATTTTTATCTCATCTAACAAATGATGAGACAACAAATTTAAAAGAGAAAATTAGCAGAAAATAGATTACCATCGTAGAAATCCTTCTATAACACCAATGACCATGCACTAAAAGCAAGCGCTCCAAAAATCGGAACTGAGCAATTGCAACATCACTTGACATAACAGCCTAATGAGTAAAAACAAGAAAAAGTTATGAAAAGAACATTTAGGTGGAGGAAAAGCATAAATAAGAAAATCATCACTGTTGCTACATGGAGGAAAGAGAATTAAGTATAAGCTCCTGAACCTGCATTCCTTCGACGCCACTGATTCCAACTCCAATATCAGCTTCTTGAAGCATTCCTACATCATTAGCTCCATCTCCAACTGCTAATGTTATCTTTCCAGTACCGTTTTTGACAAGTCTTGTTACCTACATATTCCAAGAAAGAGTCAAACTAAAGCACCAGAGTAGACTACAAAACATAGAGTCTGGATTGTGAAATCAATTTTCAACTTACCAGTGCCTTCTGTTTTGGTGATGAACGACAGCATATAACAGAGGCACATTTGATTGCAAGGTCTAAAAACATATCTTTCACTTCATCGTCTAGGGCATATGTAAGAGATTTCCCATCAATGATTAAAGCAAATGCCTCTGTGCTTGAAGCAGTAAGTAGAGCCTTTCCTTCAGTAATTTGCCGTGAAACACTTCCCTTTGAAGCCTGTAATTTTTAAAAAAAATCAAACACAACTTCATGAATATTGAAACTTCAAAATTTAAAGAATCATTTTCACATATTTGATTATGTACCTATTGCTGCTACTTCAACAAGCAATGCAAACAAAGAAGGTTCTCAACGAGATTATAGGAGGGATTGCTCTTACTTTTCTCTTTTTCATTCTTATGTGGTTCTTTATTGATTTAGTTCATGGATATTGAATTGTTTAGAGTGAACATGCATGTTAAACTCATGGGTGCACACAGAGAGTGTAAGAGTGATGCCATCAATCATTTGCGAAAACAGTGAGCTATTTTCAGCTTCAAAAAGCTCATTGTCGAGACGCAACGGAACATAACCATAGGTTAACTGCTTATAAGGCATGGCAGAATTTTTTTGTTACATTTCAAAATGACTCAAGCTTGCAGATATGGAAATTGATGTGACACATTAAACATGAGATGTATTTACCCTGGCAATTGCATTCTTTTCTCCGGCTTTCTCTACAGCTATAATATCAGGGCTTTCCAGTGTTATGATAATTTGCTTCATTCCTTGTCTAAGCAAACTACACGCATAACTGCAGGAGACATTTTGGTCAGAATGTGTTTGGACATGCAAAGCTTGTATCAAATAAAAACGACAAAAACTCATAATCAATTACTATACCCGATATTAATGGCTGTTTCCATCTTATCCCCGGTCAAAACCCAAATCTTTATGCCTGCTTGAGCAAGTTTGTCAATGCAATCAGGAACCTAGCATGAATAGAAACAGAAAAATCAATACACATCCAAATGACGTTTAATCAATCAACAACGCTTGGAAACAGTTCTCGGAGTTCATAAAACTTACCCCTGGTTGAAGTTTGTCCTCTACAGCGGTAGCACCAAGAAGAATCAAGTCTTTTTCTATTTTATCTGTTACTGCATCAATGATTGATTCACGGTCTTCACTGACTGAATTCTTGGCCTCTAGAAATTTCTCATTGAAAGTATTGTATTCTTCTTCACTGAGCTCACGATAAGCCAGTATCAAGGTCCTCAAACCTGCATCAGCATACTCATTCACATGTTCCCTTGTTTCTTGTTCAAACCTTCTTCCACTCTTTCCGAGTCTTTCAAACATGATACTGTCAGCACCTTTGGAGAGTAACAAGATCTTTCCGTCCTCATCCTTTACTATGACAGACATCCTTTTTCTTGTACTATTAAACTCCAAAACGTTCAAAATCTTGTATGACCTGCATACAAAGATCTCTAAGATTACTCTTAACAAAAAAGTGCCTATGTTTATAGCACTGCGTAAAATATTGGTAAATTAAAATTGGCATTCATTGTCTGAAGATTTCATAGAGATTAAACATCTTTTTGAAAATAAGCAAGAAATGTCACTGGTACTAGGCTGCATTGTCTACCCACTGGTCTTTATGGATAATCAATAATGATGCACTTGAGCAAGAGCCAGCCAAATATAGGAGATACTAGTCTTTCAGAAAACTAAAAATGCTGAAAACATATACTGAAGAAAAATGTTGCAAATTAACTAACCTCTCAATTCTCTTTCCAGATTCCAGATCCAATTCATGCACCGACACATTTGTTTGTGTCCTTTTAAAGAATTCAAAACCAACTTCTCTAGCAGCAATCACAAAGGCTGCTTCATCTGGAGACTCAGCTTCATATGAAACCTTGCCTGTAACTTCATCTACTTCTGGTATGACTGTATGACAGACTGCTAACAAACGGAAGAACTTCTGTATTACATCTGAATGAGGCTCAAAAAGCCAACTCGCATTCATGATTCTTTCGTCTTCAAAATTGAAACCTTTAACGGTGGACTTCCTAGGAATAACACTATCCTCACCATGATCCTTATTTTTTGCCATCAGTGGAGATCCATTTCTCTTAGCCATGGCCTTTTCAACTTCTGTAATACCACGTCCATAAGCAGTACCAGCCACGGAGCACTTGACAAACTCCATTGAATTGCAAGTCAGTGTGCCAGTTTTATCAGAAAGTATTGTGTCAACCTGGCCAAGTTCCTCGGTAAGATTTGAGGTGCGGGCATGCGCTGGTTTATCAGTTTCTTCATAGTACATATTAATATCCTTATTAATGAAGATACTCTGAAGAACTTTAACAATTTCAATTGACACATATAAGGAGATAGGAATCAAGTAGCTATACAACATCACAGCAGTCAGAAAATGGAACATGGCAGCAGCAGGAGCTCTTCTGGGATCAAAGAAAATGTCTGAATCTTCAGGTTGTAGATACCACCTGTTATGTCCGTCATCTAGATCCTTTTCAGTCACAATTCCAAAGTAGACTGATCCAACAAAAGCAATTGTGAATAGAACTGCAAATAAGAAGTAAATGATTCTATCCATCTTCCTCTCAATTTTGCTTCTTTTAGAAGGGGGGTCTGTTGCATTCTGCATGACCTTTGTGTCATGACCAGTAAAGATAACAGCCCCATATATATATTCTGTGTTGCGCAATTTTGAGTCTCTGAGGAGTAATTGCTGAGGAGAAAGAGGATTCTGTTGTTCTTCGTATTCCATACTTCCAACAAAAGTATACAAATTAGCATTAGGATCTTCACATTTAACTAAAGCTTTAAAGTCTTTAAAGTTTGCATCTTCATGCAAGGATGAAGTAACCTCCAATGCCTGTTTCAGCTTCAAATTAGTCTCTCCATCAAGGTTCATGGTCTCAACATAGCAAATCGCATCATCAAAACAAGACGAAAGCAAAAGAAGGTCTGCCGGAAAGAATTGATCCTTCTCCACCTTAACAATATCACCAACTTTCAAATGTTGCCATTCAGTAAGATTAAAAACTCCATCTCCCTGGTGTACTTTAACCTTCCTACTGTTCACCTCAACATCCTGAAAAGGAGAAAACGAGAAGAAGGATGACAAACTGTGTGCACGCTGGGCAGGACAGTGACAAGAAGCAGAAGTAATGTATAAACTACTTCCATCAATCTATATATAAAAAGAGAATCTGTACCATACATGAGAAAACCAGATCAATTGGGAAAGAATGAAGCTGGTCCCAAATTGAAAAAAGATTGAAAATCAGACTATTTTAGGGAATATTACTTTCAATTCAAAATGGTAACTTTGGCATCTTGGTAGATTCTCAAAAAAATACCATATACACAAACAGAACTTTCACATTTTAGATCAGTTAGATCCCAAGAACCCCTCAAATTATCGATAGACATAATTCAGTAACAAAATCATTATATCACTGATTTTATGCAGCCACAACATCATCAAAAACTTTTTTCAAGATAAGAAGACCATAGTTTTTAGAAAAAACTCTTTTTTACCAGTAAGATCTGCTTTAGTTTATATTTCAAAATGGGAAAAAAGAGTGAATACCTGTTGTTTTCTACGCCAGTCCTCAATACCCTCTTTGACCATAGTTGCTCCAATAACAAGTACAAGAGGAAGAATGGCACTTAAAGCAGTGTAAGGAGCCAATGGTGTAAAAGCCAAGATACCAGTAACAAGAAAGTAGAAGTTAGCTACTCTTCTAAACTGCTCAAACAAAGACTTTGGCAAGAAAGTTGCAGCAGTATATTTTGTTGTGCTGACATAATTCCCAGCATATTCCTTAATTCCAGACTCAAAACTATCTGGTTCATTGCAAAACACCACTCTGGAAAATCCAGGCCCTCCAATTTGTGAATGATCATCACTCAAAACTGATGCTTTCCCACATCTAAATGAGTAAAAATTGCTAAAATGTAGCCTCTTCCTTCTCCCTGTCCTCATTCCAATACCAGAAACCAACTACTCAGTATAGGAAAAAACAAACACCCAATGGGATAATGCAGTTTTTTCCAAGAATCACCTTCTGAAAAATGCCCAGAAACACCAAAGATCAGAACTTTATGATAAATTACTTTCCAATAAGTGAACCCCAGCTAAAGTTTCCAAAACCCCAGACAACCAACACAAGAAACTGATCCACTATAGTACACAAAAAAACTAACTCCCAATGGGATAATGCAGTTTTTTTTTCCAAGAATCACCTTCTGAAAATGCCCAGAAACACCAAAGATCAGAACTTTATGACAAATTACTTTCCAATAATTGAACCCCGACTAAAATCTCCAAACCCCCAGAGAGAAAAGATGAACCAACACAAAGAAATTGGGTAACTAACCCCAATATAGCCAAAAACTAGAGGAAATAGTAGGTGGGGTGTTCCAAGATTGACAAAAAAACTCAAAAAATAAGTCTTGACCACAAGATTTAGCTGCAAAGTTCTAATCTTTATCAGCAGTTAATGCAAGTATTCCTCAACTTCAGCTTGAACAAATCAAAGAATCAAAGTAAAATAAATTTAATGAAGAAGAGAAAGAGAGAGTATGCCAGCTGCTACATCTCTCTCTCTATATATATAACATACACAAACTTATTGTACAATTTACACAAAAGGGTGTACAGTATAGACAATAAAAAACTCAATTTGGGAAAAAAGAAAAATAATTAATTGTTCTAATATTTGATTTTTCTCCAATTTAGCACAAAACCTTTGAATATTGACTTGGGATCTCTCTCTTTCTCTTACATTTCCTCTTTCATATACATTGACTTGACAAATATTTTGATTCTACACGCGCAAATGGATTCTTGAAAAAAAATAAAATTAAAACTTTACACCAAAAAAATAAAAAATCAAAACCCCATTAAGGAAAATAGTAATTTTCCAGTAAAGTTTTCATCTTTTCAAGAATTCACGCTGGGAAAAAGAAAAAAGAATCATTTTTGCAAGAATTTAGTAAAAAAATTCTTCCATTTGTCTTTTTGTTTGTTTGGTCTTCCTCTGTGTTTTTAACATGTTTTTTTTTTGGTTTAGAGAGGTTAAAGACAAAAGAAAAAAATGAACATTTTTTTTTCTATATATTTTTTGATTCTCAGATGAACAAATTAAAAAAAATAAGAAAATTAATACACTAACAGTAATTTTAATTTTAATTTCATAAATTAAAAAAAATACAAGAGAGAAAGATAGACAAATTACCGTATCAAAAGGCCAAAAAATATGCCAACATGTTGCTGAGACTGCAACGTGTGACTAATAAATAGTCAAAAATGGTTTAAAAAAACTAATTTTAATACTAATCTCTTAACATCAGCTCTTACGTAAGTTCACATGCATAAATGATATTTAAAGTTTTTAAATAATAAATTAATAAATAATCATATATATGTGAGAGACTTTAATATATAATCTTACTGAGATTGATTTTATTGGAAGAAAGTCTGAATAAAAAGAACAGATTTTTAAGAAAAAAAAATAGTTTTAACTAGTGGTGGAAAAGTAGTAAAAAAGTCTAATTTCATAGAAGCTTCTATTTCATTTTTTTATGGTAGTAAATTGATCTATTAAAAATTAAAATGAGATTTTAATTTTTATGGGAAATTTTAGTTTTTCTTGTTTAACAATTAAAAAGAAAATTATGGAAGAAAAAAAAAAGAACTTGTTAAAGAAAAGTCTTATTTAGTAGAAGCTTCTATTTTAATTAATATTTGATGGTAGTAAATTGATCTATTAGAATCTGATTTTAAGGAAAATATTTAATAT
The DNA here is from genome assembly GCF_000226075.1 of Solanum tuberosum. Taxonomy (NCBI): domain Eukaryota; kingdom Viridiplantae; phylum Streptophyta; class Magnoliopsida; order Solanales; family Solanaceae; genus Solanum; species Solanum tuberosum. Next base: position 143,113 of record NW_006239027.1, on the reverse strand, counting down.
TTCTTGTTTCACAAGAAAAGAGAATTATGGGCAGGAAAAAAAGGGAAAAAGAATTTTGTAATATTAATATCTACTGCTTTAATTATTTTTTCCAACTAATTTAGGTGTATAGTCAACCTTCTAGAAACACTCAGAGTATTTTGTACACTATAAATTAAAATACAGCATATGATTAATTTGTTCAGATTTGGAAAGTATATAGTGAAAAATCAAATCTTGCATATGTAAAATATTTACATTTTTTCTTTTGCTTCTAATTATATTTATTTTTTGATGTCTTATTTAAAGAGAAAATAATTGTTTAAACTAGTCATTTTCTAGTTCTTCATATTGATGATTTCACAATTATATGTGGTTGATATGGATTTATCCATTATTACATTAGTTAATATATGAACATTACAGATATATTTATAATACAACAAATAATATTTTCTTGAATTTCTCTCTCTTTTATAGTCTTATTGTTCGATAAAGTGATAGAACAACTACGTATGATTATGAATATACCAATACTTCCCCACTCGATTGGATGTTTGCTTATGCACTTTGAGTAGTTTGAATTCTTCTCGTGTAAGGCGCGTTACATTAAAGGTGGTATTAAACTAGCAGTATTCCGTACTAAGATTCTTTTCACTCTAAAGTTTGTATTCAAGACTTTGAATAAAGAACATATATAAAAATCTCGTCCATTTTACCACAACTTCTTATTAGTTTATGAATATGCAATATACTAGTATGTAATTTTCAGTCTATGGTCACAACTCACAAGTCTTTGGAGCTCAAGTTCTTTAACGAGATAATGGTTGAAAATATATTTAAACTATTATTTTTTCGTGAATTACATATCTCAATTATCGTTCCACGTTCCTATCTAAACTATCACTAGTTATTACTATATTTTTTTATTTGACCTATATATCACCATTTATATATTAAAACACGTTTTAATACATAAATGATGATAGTTCCGATCCGCTAGAAAAAAAAGAAACAGTTTGATAGTTAAAATATGCCCCTCTCTCTACTTTCATGGAATATTCATCTTTCAACTAGTTTGTTACATGTGTTATTTCCATTTTGTCTCTTTCTATTTCTGATATTAACGATTTTGATTGGTCAAAAAGAAAGCTCATTCATTGGTTCAATTTAATACTAATTCTTAGTATATACATATTATAATAATATACTTACTTTTCTTGATGATTTTATTTTGTGTTAAAAGACATGGAATTGTTGTAAGTTTATAAATCGTAAATTGACTTATATTTTTCTCAACACGTTACCATCAAGAAACATTTTGTACTATTTTGACACACACACATATTGGTTTTCAATTTAATATTTCACGTTCGATATTTGTTTGGAGTCTGAAACTGAATTCACGCATTGTAAAATCTGTTTGAATCAAAATTCTTGGAAGTAGTAAAAAAGTAAGTATTATAATTTCAAGATTTTCGAGTATGATGAGAAGTTAAATAATTGCACAGCGTGAGTTAAGCCTTTTTCTATTAACTTTTATTTGTTTAATTTTCTGAGTAAACTTTACAAACAATCACTTTTTAGTTAGCTCAAGTAATTCAAAAATAGTCGTGATTATAAAATTTAGGATATTATCATTAAATTTTATTGATAAAATTTAAAATCCGACAATAATATTTATTTTTTAAAAAAAAAGACAAGACATAAAAATGACCGATAAACACTATTTGAATTAATGTCTTCAAAAAGGCATTAAAGAGAGAAGATGGAAAGTGGTAAACTTCATCCCCAACCACCTCATGTCATTCTCATGAATGCAAGTTCCATAACTAATATGGTGATGACGGAGTCAAAATTTTCACATAAATTTTAAATATAAAAAATAAACACATAAATAAATTGAGAGGATTTAATTTCAAATATATATATATTTGTTGAATTCTAAACCTCCTTGCTCCTACTTTAACTCCGCTCCAGCAACTATTTATGCAAGATAAGGTTCAATGTATGAAGTGATTGGACAAAATATAGGACAGAAATCAACTCATCATGAATGTGGAGAATTCATTTTTTGCATATCTCAATTATAATAATAATAACAATAATAATAACATAAACTAAATGCCGCCATAAACGTGAAAGAAATTAAACGTGAAAATTGATCAATTGAACCCTTTTAGTTTGAATAGTAGTTTATATAAATTTATTTATATATCTTGTCAAAAAATATAAATTTTAAAATAAATTTGTGATGCTCCTTTTATTTTATCCTAGATAAATATCTTGTTAGCTAAATCGATTAAGTTAAAAATATGTATCGCTTAGAAAATATTATGTTAAGTATTTATTTTTAAATTTTTTAAAATTCATAAATTTCAAATTCAGAACACACAAATTTTTAATCTTAGATTCACTTTATGTATTCTTTTATAAGGATTTTGTTGATTGTTTTAGTTAATGTCATATTTATCATCAACTTTCAACACATTTCATCTTTATTCTCATTTCCATAGTTCGGGCCCTATCGTGTTCACCATGCCACAACCTACTTTTTTATCGCTATCACTCATACTATTTGTCTAGATTATATACAAATAATTTTGACATATTTTTATAAATTTACATAGGGTAAATAATAAGTACACAAATAAAAGAGATAGATAAAATTACACATTTTTTAAAATAAATATTTTCTTCCTTACCAAACAATTCCTTTCTATAGTTGAGACTTGAGAGACACAATCAATATGTCCTTTCTATATATCTTGGCTCGAGGAATTAAAATTGCCTCAAAAGGGAAAAAGTAATATATATAAATCCACTAATTTATATATAAATTATAACCATCAATGCATCTAGAAGAGAGATTAATGGCCACCAAAGAATGTGGTCAGTGGATGAGGCTATCTCTCTTAATTTAGAGATTTCGAATTTGAGTTTTAAGCATGATTTTTTTTAATAGAAAGCGCTTTTTCTGAATGAGATTCTACGTAACATGAACTCGAAATAATCAGGTTCTAATGCAAATATCGAACACCACGAGGGAAAAAAATAAGAAGAGAGAGATTAATGCATATAGTTGTTAATTTTATTTCCATATGTAGGGTAGGACAACACATTTCTCATTAGACGTCCGTTTACCATGTTTGACTATAAATTATAGATAATTAAGTTAGGGATAGTTGTATTATAAAACCCTCGATTAATGATGAATTCTAAAAAGATCATTATTATAATACTTAGTAACTAATATATTTAATTTTTAACTAATTAAAATGTGGGTTATTGCTCCCTTTATATGTAATATTTAGATTATTTTTATAACTATGTTACCCTCAAATATGAATTAACTCCACAAATGTAATATATAATTAAATGATTTGACATTTAATAATTCGCTAAATTTATGAAGATTCGCAACTAGAGGGATTAAAAGTTTACATATTCAATTACTTGAATGTTGAATGTGTTTAATTAACCAAAATCACAAGGACCAAAATAAAACATATCTAAGTTTGAGGGGCTATATTGTTAATTTCCCTTAGTCCTATATTTTTGGACTTTTGGTTAATCAAGTCATCAAGTTTTAGGTAGATGTTTACCTTTTACAACCAAATTTTGTGACTTATTTTTCTTCACTCTTAATATTTAGTTTGACTTTCATGATGTGATTGTTAGGGTTTTGCCCTGATTTTCTTACTATAATTTAAGATTTATTTTTCCTTAAAGAAAAGATAAAATATTACCATAAATGTTTTTACTTTTCCTAAAAGGAAAATATAATATTCTTTCATATTTGGTTTATTCTTTCCTCTTAGGAAAAGGTTTTGGAGTAGCTAGTTCTTTTCTAGTAGGAAAGGTTTTAGGACTCTATAAATATAGGTTTGTTTCTTCTAACACATAACAATAACATCTACAATGTAGTCGTTTAAGAGTCTTGTTTATGGGGAGATTTATTCTCTCTAAAGTTTCAATGTTTTTCTTTATATTAGTTTTGATATAATAATATTTTGATTTTTTAGTATAAGTTTTTGTTATATGATTTATCAACTATATGATTTGCAAAATTGTAAGCTTCCGCATGACGCCCTAATCACCCCTGTATAACCCAACAGTGATGGCAATACTAATCCATATGACAATACATTTTCTCGTGTAATTTCATAAGTGACGTCTGAAAATGTGGTGTTGGCTCTGTTATTACTGGGTGTGCGTGCAACCTAATTCCTACTATATATATATATGTTGTTTTTGATACACCTCAACTCAAGAACGCATATCAAATACAATAATTAAAAAGTTATATAGAATATCAACAACAAATAAAACGATAATCGAAGCAAATGGAACCAGAAAGTAACAAAAAATCCTGATTTTGATCGATGTGGTCACATATTATCTTGTAAACTTTTATTTCCCTTTGAAATTGTTGTCCAACCCTTTCTTTAAATTGATGTTTTTTTCTTTTGTAAGGAAGAAAAGTATCTATAAATTATTGGTATATATGTGGCATATTACTAGTGGTAATATTAAGCTTTAAAGAAAATGATATTTGCTTTGGCCACATCACTCACAAAATTAAAAGTACTATAGATTAAGATCGACAAAGATATAAAAGAAAATGGCAAACTTTTTCACTTTTAACTTTTTTTTGTTTGTGGTATCTGATATATTTCATATTGAGATTTGACTGATTTAAATCTACATAGTGTAAAATTCATTAATGGAAAATACTTCCTATTAAAAAAAGAATCTAAAGCTTCAATCAAATCATTTGATAAAAAATAAAGAGATATATTCATCACATGACTACGTACAATTTTTAGTGATTTTTATTTTATAAAACAAAATAAAATAATGCTTTTAATTATTGTGTCACATTTTCTATGGAATTTAAGTTTTATACATTTACAATACTAGAAAATAATTTTAATATTATTTGTGCAATGTAAATTGATTACAATATGTTGTTGCTCTATATTTATTATTATTATACAAGATTATGATAATTGTCAAAAGTTAACTTATTACAATTATATATTAACCTATCAAATGGTGTGAAAAATTATACGATTTCAATACGTAGAATTTAAACTCACGTTACTATCATTGTGTGGAATTACACCCAATTTACATGATTTAATTGCTTGAATGTCAAACCTACACTATAAAATTGGATAAAGGCTACTACTAGGCTAGGTAAGAAACTTGTGTTGTGTAATAAATCTTGTAGATTTAATTTGTAATTTTTATCACGTAATTAGATAATTAATTAGTGCCAGCAATTAGCCAAAAGTCGTGTCTCATTAATATGATTGTCTTACAACCACGAAATGTTTGTTTACTTTTATTGTACATTTTTTCAAAAAATAGTGATCAATATAAGTATTGTGGACAATGAAATTTTTCATTAGTATCAATTAAGCCATACAAGATGAGAGAACACTTTTATTGTGTATATATATATATATATATATATATTCTAATTAGAGTTTCCTATTAATTAATTTTACTTCTTTGATAAATCCAAAAAAAGAAGATAAGTATTGAAAACAACTTTAAATTCGATGTAAATTATTAGTTTCATCTTCGAACTATCGACTGTCTTAAAAAATACTCCCTTTACTTGACTAACCAAACTTAAATACACCCCCGATCCTGCAACATGAGTGAAATTCTCGTCAAGTTTAGGGGTGTTTCAATACTTCTCTCGGCTTTTTATTAAGAGCATCATGCTCCTACATGAGTTTAAGACCACTTGCTATATGTCATGTGGCATATTAGGGGTGTATCTAAGTTTAGTTAGTCAAGTAGAGAAATGTTTTTAAAACTGTTAATAATTCGAGAATGAAACTAACAATTTGCGCCTAGTTCACAAATTTTTTTCTCTCAAAACAAAATGATAAATGGCACTAAAGTTATTAAAAATATACTTTTGTAAACATCGTGCCTAACATATGGTAATTAAAGAAACTTGTATGTACTCATTTAATGTGTTGTCAAATTGTACCAAATTTTAGAAAGTGCATGCAGTTTAATATTAATTGCACTAAGATGAATAATTAATTAAAACTTCTTTAATTAAATGCATGAAAGTTAACTTCGTAATCTTTCTTACTATAAATTACAGAGAAATTAATTAGTGGGTACAATTGAACTTACACGAAAATGACACTAATACGAAGAGTCCCGTCAAAAACAATCTCTCTATCAGGTGCGAAGTTGAGTAGGACTAATGGAATTCATTTAAATCTTCTTCGATCGAAAACTATATTGTTTATATATGGTTAAAATAACTTATATGTATATATACTAGATGTTGAATTTCCTTTGAATACTTCATGCGCGTGCTTATTCTTCATATTTTACACCTTCTTAGTGATAATTCAGGCTCCGCCACTGCTCTCTATCCCAGAAAGATATAGATGTAAAATTTGCGTATATCTTAATTTTTTTCCCATCATACTATAGGGATGAAAAATAAATTTTTTATCAATAACTAATTAAGGGACCAAAAAACTATTAACGGAATGACCCTTTTTAATATTAGTGAAGTAATCACTAATCAGTCCAGAAAACAAATAACGTCTTTATCAATTGTGACTAAACTCGAAGACCACTTTTAGATTGAAAATTATATAATTTAAATTGATATCTTTTATACGAAGAAATTAAAAAATAGATATGATTTTTGGTGACTAAAAATAATTTCTTATATTTCAACGTGTAACCACTTTTGCACACAATATCGGCCCCACTAGTAATTGGTCTATTCAGTGTTCGATATCAGAATTTAGATGAAAAAAATTGAAAAAATATCATATAAAAAAATAAATGCTCCCTAATATAGACGACTCGAACCTTCTTTATTAATTGATATTCCTTGACTCTACAAAATATTAATTTTATTAATAACTATATTTGTTTCTGATTTTCTAGACTTATTCTAGAAAATATATTCCTATGATGCCCTTTTAAATGACGCTTTTTATATGAAAACTCTTTAATATTAAACTTTACATTTTACATGAAAACTCTTTAGTATAGGAAGGTCATAATATATTGTTTAGGAAATTTTTAATATATACTTCCTTCATTTTAATTATTATCATTTTAAAAATTTAAGACAATAATAAATAATTATTTTTGATTATATCCTTATTTTAAAGAACTATTTTATTTAAATAATGTTCAATTATCAAAAAGACATCTAATAAATAAGAGCAATTTAGTAAATGATTACTTTATATTTATTATCTTTCTTGTTACGCGTGAAACAAATTAAAACAACTAACAAATAAAATATATATTTAATTTTTATATTATATTCTTATACGTGACGAGCAAAACAAACCTAATCCAACTTGGCATATTGCACTGTCATAGTTGTGCTAATTCCAATGGTGGGATTTTGATAGCGATTGAACGCAGATTCAAGATTTTAAATTTATATATTTAAAAGTAATATTAAATAAAAATAAAAATAATTGAATTTTAATTAATTTTTTTATCATATATCGTAGATTCGTCCCTGGATAAAATAAAATATTTGTACTGAACACAAAGTTTGATTATAATGTATAAAAATCACGACTAATGTGGTTGTTTGCATTATAGAAAATATCGATAGAATCTTTGGCCAGGCAACAATGGCTAGCTGTTGTATATATAGTTTAAAATATTAGATTAAATAATTGAAGAAAAAATAAATTTTACTTACTAATATCATGATTGAGCAATATAAAATTCAAAAAGAAATAAATTTAAAAACAAAAAGGAGATAAAGTTTATTATTTTATTGCAATGGTCCAAAATAACCAAAGTAAACATTTGAATTTGTCATGATTCAAAGCACTTGCTCCATTTGATTAAACTCTTTTACCATACTTATAACCATTTTTTAAAAAATTTCACTCGGTGTCTAATATTTATATTAAAGCCGATTAAATCTGAATTTACAGTTTATAGAATTTATTTTTGATTAAAAAATGAAAAAAATCCTAAACCTAAAAAGATCTCATACCATCCCATCACAAACTTCAGAATCAATATTAATTATTAAATAGTTAGTAATTATATTTTTGTTCTAATATTTTTGACCTAGTACTCTTTTTATTTTTCAAATTTGATCCTTTTTCGTTTTTCTATTTTTAAAAAAAAGTAATAATCATCTTGTAAAGTAATTAAATTAAATAAAAGCCACATTACACGCATATGATCTAGAAAATCTTATCGATATTCGTGTAATATATTAATTCGTCAATATATAGTTTATTAAGTTAAAGACTAGTATTAGTTTTATTTTTTGTAAATTGTAATAAAGACAAGTAGTAGAATTTGGAAATTAAACTCACTACGTTAGAAATAAACCTATGGTCATGTAGTAGAATTTGGAAATGAAGTCAAGAGCTAATTCACACACGGAAGATTCTTTGAGAAAACACTTCACTCCATATTTACGTCGAATTAATAAATACAAGGTAGTATTTATCACTTAATCATAATACAAAATATATATTTCCACTTTAACATATAACTGATCTTACCGTTAAAATCATCAATTTATATTTAATATATAAATACAAGTGTTTTACGGGGACAATTTTTTTATTTTATTTTTAATTCTCATTCAGTTCTGTATCCGTTTAAGGATTCCATTAGTTCGGATTAGTGAGGGGAATGAGGAGAGTCCCACTTATATCGAAGGCGATTTCATATTCAAGATTCAAACTCAAAATTTTTAATTTAAATATATGAAGCAGTATTTAACACTCCACCAAAAATAGTGGTGATGTAGGTCCATGTTTGTGAGTTGTTGATGCGTTACGCCACAAATGATGGCTTTTCTTTTAGCATATATGTTAAATATTAATTTGTCCCACTATGATCGTCAGCACTTAAAAAACGTTTACTTGTCAAACTTTTATTTTTTTGGTTAACCATTTCAATCATCATATATTATATGTATTGACAATGAAATACAAATGATGATTTTCTTAAAAAAATTAAACAAAAGATTAGTCATGCTAAAAATGGGCTTAACGTTATCTGTCAAATTATACTAGTTGTTGTACTTCAAACTTTGTTTTATCACATACTAATTGGTTATGTTACTCGAATTTTCTTAAAATATTATTTTATTTGTATCAAATTCAAAAACAAACTACTTTGGAAGATTCACATTATCCATCAATATTTTTTTGAAGAATACGAAGAATATATATAGCTAATTGAAAATAAAATTTATTTTATTTATTATCCATTATTTATGTGAGACGATCGATAGTCTAATGTATTGTCAGTCTCAATGACTATATTTGATCAACTTCTTAAAATAGAGGCAATGACATAGAAAGATACATTTGCATAAATTAACCAGTCTACATTATAAGTTACAGAATCAACTAAACTTTTTATATATCGTGTTAAATTTTTTTACTTAATGTATATGGATAAATTATCTATTTTGAAACACAATTTTTATCATGTCCTAGAATCTTGAATCGATAAACTTAAAATTATGAATTCACCCTCTGAGTAAATATATAGACATTCAAATTTTCAGTATCCTTTTGTGTATATATATATATCATCAACTTATTTTCTTGGAAAGTTCTAATTAAGTTATACTTTTACAAATTATTTGCTGGTTACGTCTCATACAATGTCTAGAACTCACACTCTTTAATTTTTTATTTTTTTTATTTTTTTGGTGAGTTGACTGTTGATCAAAATATTAAAGTATTTATTTTATTCCTTTCATTTTCAGTTAGTTTAAATTTTGTTGAAGATAAAATGTACTTTAATTTGAATGATTCTTTGCTCAAGTTTTAAGTTTGACTTGGTCTAGTTCTTCTCATGCAAAGTTAATGTGAAATTTCATCTTATTATGATATTATCATATACAGTTTACAATAAAAAAAAAAAATTTAAAAAAAAAGAAAAAGAAAAAGAAATTTGAGCTATATATTAGTCGTGCATTTTTGCATTATAGAAGTTATATAACAAAATCTACTCTAGAAGACATCAAAGCAATAAAGACAGATCTAAAATTTAAGTTCAACGGTTTTAGATTCCAATACAAATAATTTATTAAATTTTGATGATTATTTATATATATTAAATATATTCTTATTATAAATACACAGTTTAAATCAAAATTATTGAATTATGTCGGACTCATAGCTAATGTGGCAAGTGGCAACTATATATATGGTTGTCTCATTAGGTGAATTATTGCATACTAATCAAAATTGCATGTTATATATGAAATTGTACATTGACTTGCTGCTTTTCAACTCAATTTAATACTATTTATGAAGTTTCAAGTTGCAGTCTTCATTATAAACTAGAAGATTTGAGTTCACATGATCATGTTTGAATTTTCAAAATGGAAGTCTAGAATTGAAGTTAATTATTGGGTCAAATCTCTGAATATAAAAGTCAACCACAATAAATTGTTAAAAGTTGGATATTATATTTTAAATTAAGAATGATTTATCAAAAATTCTATGTAGTTTCTTTTGTCGTTCCAATTTAACCATTCAATATTCGAATCTAATAGCTTGATTAACTAAATTGCGGGGTAGGTCTACTAAAAGTATAAAACGCTTTCAACTGAAATGCTGTTCATTTTCAAAATTTAAATCAAAGTTTCTAATTAAAGAGCGGAGAATCTCAATCATTTTACAAGAATTGCTAGAGGTTATAACATGATGGATGAAAACTTAACGTCCATAATTCAACATAACGTTTATCCTAGTGAGAAATAGGGACACCTTGTAGTACAATATTATTGCAAAAGAATATGAAAAACATAATACTTTATAATAGAAATGCTTACTTTTATTAATAAAAATCAGAAAATGTGACTGTCATCCATTTAAAAAAAAAGTGAAAGTAATCGAAACATTTTAAGAGAACATGTGACATGACACTAAGTGGAGCCTCTGATCATAAAGTTGTCTCTGTGTGACCTATTGGATACATGTTCGGGCTATGGAATCAGTCACTAATGCTTGCATTAAGGTAAATTGTCTACATCACAATTCTTGAGGTGCAGCCTATTCTGGTCCCAGTTGAACACGAAATAACTGCCATTTACCGCATGAACACGAAATGCTTCGTGCATCAAACTGCCATCTACGTAACCATAATATCTTTTTTTAACAAACTAAAACTAAGGTGTATGTTAATGTCACGGTGTCCCTTTTTAACTTGTTATATATCACCTTATTTGACTACATATGGGGTTGAGGCTTTAAGTATTAGTTTAATTGTGTATATTACATAAATAGTGGTGGATAAAGTAGTATATCATATATTTAAATTATATTAGGTAGAGGATTTTGAATCTTTAGAAACTTGTAAAAAAATATTCTTATAAAATAGTGTTGTTGCTCAGATTCACATGCTTTTTGAGTTAAAAGTTTTATTTTTTATATGTCATGTCTCTTTTTTTGTGACACGATAATTTTTAGTAAAATAAGTTGTATATTTAGATAATTTTTTCTACATAAATTGCTTGATTTTTCAAAGAAAGTGTTCTCGTTCCAAATATCTTGGGCCAATAAAATGAAGGAATCCACAAACCTGAAAAATGGGCCCAGAGCCTATTGAACAGAAGCCCAATTTATTGGGTTAATTGCATCAAACCTTAATAACAGCCCATTCATTTTGGTTACACACTACATAGGAAGTTCAAGAGGTAAAATTAAAAAAATAACATCTTTCACCCCTTTGTAACTCATAAAATAGTCATTGTTATGGGGTTTTGCAATTTTATATTGAGTTTAAATTCCACAAGAAAAATTTAAAGATAATTTCATGGAGTTTCACCCGTGAAATTTGAAATTCGATAAACATGGCTATTTTTTAAAGACATGACCGAAATACATCTTTTGCTTGTGAAAAATGTATAAATTTACCATAATTATTAACCATTTCATCATTTAATTACTCAAAATGCGTTATGTTACATCTAAACTGTTACATCATATTTGATGATGATATGGTTCTATAAATACTTTGAAGGGAGACTCAACGTAACTTGCACCATCGTTGCCATGTTACCACAATGTCACAATTTTGAGCTGTGAAAACAACCACTTAACAAAAGTGTAAAGTAAAAGTTCACACTACATACAATAGACACTTATGATCCCAACCCTTCCCAAAACCCCGTATATAACGAGAACTTAGTACACCAAACTATTCTTTTCATAATTCTATAAAATACTCAAATCTAATGTATTTTCTATGTAAAACAATAAAAAAATATACATTTTACTTACTTAACATAAATATATCGAGTCATATACTATGAGCACACAAAAATTACCAATAACTTATCCCCCCCCCCCCCCC
>NW_006239027.1:76617-130315 GCF_000226075.1 Solanum tuberosum | reverse complement strand
ACCTATCCCCCCCCCCACCCCACCCCCCCAAAGAAAAAACTCGTAATCTTTTTTTTTTTTTTTTTTCTGGTAACAAAAATTCCTCATCTCTCTCTTCTCCAATCTGATCCAACACTATTCCCAGTTGGATTTTCTCCTAATAATTCTGCAGAATCTTGAAAAAAGAAGAGATTTTTCCATCAAAGGTACAATCTTTTTTCTTCTTTAGCCATGTATAACACTTGTGTAAGTTCAACTCTTACACTAAAGTGTAAAGGGTCATCTTCATTTTCATATTATGATCATTCATATTGCTCTAATGATAGATTTGGTAGATACCCATTAGCTTATTCTTCCTCATTATCATCTCCATCATGTTGTTCTTGTTCTTCAAATGCTTCTATGTTGTACAGAGTGCCTATTTGCCCTAATTCCTTATATGGGTTGAGACAATCTACTTTAATTCAATGTAAAAAACTGATCTTGGGTGGTTTAGATAGATATTATTCAAGATTTCCAGTTTATGATGTTGATAGGGAGTGTAGTTATGAAAAAGTTTGTTCTTTGAAAGGAAATGGTGTTAGTAGAAGAGGGGGGAAATGGGGGAAGGGGAGATATAGGTGTTTGGTGTTTGAGGAAAGTAGTGAAGGAAGTGGCGTTTCGGAGTTTGATGAGGCTGAGGTTATGCTTAGCTTGTTGACTGAGGATGTGGATGAGGAGGTGTTTGGTGTGAGAGAGAGGAATGGTAGGGCGTCTAAGAGGATAGACGCGGAGAAAAGGAAAAATGGGGGTGTGAGTAATTATGTTGGTAAGAAGAAAAGGGATGAATCCGGTGCTATAGGGAGTATGTCGAAGTATAAGTATGAATATGAAGTGATTCCGTCGAGGAAGGAGGAGAAGAGAAGGGAAGAAGAGAGGCCATCATTGTTAAGGAGAGAGAGGCGAAGGACAAACCATAAAGAGGACGAAAGAGCTTCTTTATTGAGGGAAAGTCAGAGAGATAGAGCAAGAGAAGAAGAGAGTTTTAGGAGAGAGAATCGAGGAACAAGGCATACGGAGGAAGAAGGAGCTTCCTTGTTGAGGGAGAGTCATAGAGATCGAGCAAGAGAAGGAGAGAAGGAAGCATTGGTTAGGAGGGAGAACCGAGGAACAAGGCACATGGAGGAAGAAAGAGCTTCCTTGTTGAGGACGAGTCACAACGAAAGAACAAGAGAAGAAGGGAGGGAAAGTTTTTCAAGAAGGGAGGACCACAGGCAGAGACTGAGGAAAAATGGTTCTAGCTGTTCTTCATACTATTCTGCTTCTTCAACAGGTGACCTTGATTTTGACAGTGAACTGCAGATTGAGGATGAGCACTTTGAAGAAGAATTGTCAAGGAAGCATGGAGGAGATTTGAGGAGTGAAGGTGTTGCATTGGAGGAAAGAGATCGGAATTACACTGCTAAACAAGGGGTTGTTTCACGGAAGGACGATTCTGCAGTGGGATTGTATAGTTCGACTGGTGACTGGAGAAAGAAATCGGAGAAGAGGCTTACTGACATATCAGTTGAGGAGATTGCATCAAGAAAGGAATCAATGCAGAGGCATTCGAGGATATCTCAGATTCATGGAAGTAATTCTGAACAGGTTGTTGGTTCCTCCACAAAATATGATGACACAAAACAAGAATCAGCCTCTATTACAAAGTTTGAGGGGAAAACAACTGGACAACATGAGCAAGCAGGACAATCTAATACAAATATAAAGTATAAACAATTTGTTGATACATCTGAGAGTCATGGCGTTAAATCTAAAACTGATTATAGCACAAGAAAATCTTATCATGAAACGGAAGAAACCTCCAATGAGGCTCTGATTCAAATTCAGCAAGCTAGAGAAGAATATAGTAAAAAAATCGGGAGCATCATAAGGGAAGATGAATATAGGAGAAGATCTCGTAGGTTCAATCAAGAGTCTAATATCCAGAAAAATGACATTAGGATGGAGTCAGCAATTCAGGGAGTCTCTGATACTGAACTCTGGAAGAAGGTCTCAAATGAGCACCACCAATCTAGTCAGATCACTGAGTTAGTTGAGTCGAGAGAAAAAGCTGAACGACTAACTAAAGCTGATGAAACAAGAACTCATGTTTCACATAGGAAATCAGAGACAAGGATGAAAAACCAGGAAGATTATACAAACCTTCTCAACAAGTCATCAGTAGAATTCAAAGAGCACTCCTCCCAAGCCAGAATAAGTGACGCAAGAAACACAAAATCAGTGATGGAATCACATGAGAAAAAAACTCTACTAGGTGCGTCGAGTACGTCAACAACTCATTCTAGTGACACTAGCAGTGTTGAAGTAACACAGGCAAACAAAAGAGAGGCGAAAGCATCTTCCCAAGTATTATCAGGACGCTCATCAATTATGGAGTCAAAGACTGGGTTTTCAACTCAAGCAGTTTCTGATTCAGGCATTGAAAGAGGTTTTTCACTACAGCACGAACTTACCTCAGATAGGCCTCCACAACCTCAGCACAAAACACACGGTGAAGCCAGAAGGGATGAGGTTCTTGGTTCGTCTTCAAATTTCACATCCCATGAGGATGCACTTGGTTCAGCTGATCGATTGCAGAAATCCTCGACACATTATGTTGGCGAATTTGTAGAGAAGGTCAGGCATGAGATTTCAAACACTGAGATTCTGAAGGAGATTAAGACGTCTGAGACAAAGTTAATTAACGAGGGAGAGCAGCATACTCAAAAAGTTGTTGGCCTATGTGTTCATGGTGATTCTCAATCAAATGAGCATGAATCAAGGCAATCCTCTTTGGTTTCAAGGTCTAAGGGACCTTCAGATGAAATGTGGGACGTAACTGAGCCCTCTGTCCAGGAGCCTCCTGAGATACAAATATCAGAGGATGCAGACAAAGACAAAACAGCTATTGTCAAGAGAAGTGGTAGGTCCTTGTGGAATATTATTGGAGATATTGTTCATTTGCGATGGTCTCGTTCTGATCGCCATACTTTGACCTCTAAATCTGGTCAAAGGAGCTCATCTAATCAATCCACAAGTAGCGAAACATGGTTTTCTGGTGCAGAGGATAATAATAGTGAGAATGCAAAAAACATCAGAAGGTCGAACCAAGAATCTGCATCTTTGGACTGGAATCGGCAGAAAATGGTTCGCTCTCATAGTCCTGGAGAAGCATCCAACTCATCAAGTTCAAGGGAACATATGAAGCACGCATTGGTGGAAACATCATCTTCACCAATCGTTTTACAGAGCAGTTCACCATCCAAAACTATTCAATTGCCTTCTGCTGACGACACTACTGGGAAAGACTTGCAAGGTATCTATGGTGCAATTGTCCCAGAAGGGGGGCTTCCAATTTCTTCAATTCTGATGAGAACATCACCTGTTGTAGAAGAAATAGCAGAAATTGGACAAGCTGTTCCATCCAGCAGTAGCAAAGGGCAAGCAGTTTCCACCGTCTCTGGTGAGGTATCAGGGTCTAAGGTTAAAGATGCTGAAATGAGACACGGAAAGTTTCAGAGGTCCCATCAATTCGAAAAAGACAGGTTTGATGAGTGGGAAGACGCATTCAAGCTTGAAAGCGATCAGCGGAAAATTGATGAAATGTTTATGAGGGAAGCACTAATGGAAGCCAAAAAGGCTGCTGACAATTGGGAAGTACCTGTTGGGGCAGTGCTGGTTCATGATGGAAGAATAGTTGCTCGTGGATACAACCTGTAAGTCATGGTAGCTTATGCTTTTTCCTGTTTCTTTTTTTTCCTCCTCCATAGACTTTGGTTTACAAATAAAGATGCATGTTTCAGTGTAGAAGAACTGCGCGACTCTACTGCCCATGCAGAAATGCTGTGCATACGTGAGGCTTCAAGCACACTTCGGACATGGAGACTTTCGGTAGTTCTTTACACTTTTGTACTCTCTTAAAGATTAAGTGAAGATGCCTCCAAATTTTTATGGCTACTGTACTTGAAACTTCAATTAGCACTAGCACAGTGTGAATTTTACACAGCGTGGGGTAATTCTATTATATGGAATATCATATGTCACATAACATGCACTGTTATAGGTAGGAAAGTAGGAAGAAGCACTACCAAAATTTTCTGTACTTGTCTATGAAACTAAAAATAGATTAATGCTTTCAGCTATTATTTAGTAGCCAATTACCTAATTTGGAAGCGACCTCTACTATCCTTAACACCACGTTCTTTCTCCTGTATGCTATAGATCAAACACTTCTTTACTATGTTATATTAGCCAGATATTCAATAATTAATAATGCTTGTCAAATGCGATGTACATGGGGAAAGTATGAGTTAAATATGATAAGTAGATTTCAACTTAAGGTTACCATATTACTATTTTGTCTTTTCTTCTTTGCATGCTTTGGCTTCTTTGTGTTATGATGCAGTACATGATTTAATTGACACCTTAGTACGAATATGCCTCCAGTAAATGAAGTAACTCAGAAAAGGAGAAAATGTGCTACAGTTGGATATTCTTTTCCTGAACATCATACTTTTCTTTGATCAATAAATGTAATGCTATTCCAGCAAGGTTGTGGATCTCTTCTTTTGGTATAACTTCTGATTCTTTTTTCCGTACAGGATACCACACTTTATGTAACACTTGAGCCATGTCCTATGTGTGCTGGAGCAATACTTCAAGCTAGAGTTGATACTGTTGTATGGGGTGCTCCAAATAAGCTCCTGGGGGCTGATGGCAGCTGGATTAGGTAAGAAAGATCATACGTATTTATTCATTTGATTGCTTAAAACAGTCGCCAGTAAGTGATTTATCATCTACTCTGGTAGGTCTTCGAAAAGTAAGAAATGGAACACGTAGTTCTTAGGTTTTAATATAAAAACCTTTGAAATTGATTCCTGTTTGGAACTAGCAGTACACCATAGGAGCCTTTTCCTTTGAAACTCACTACAGTAAACAAATCTTATTAGACCCACCAAAGTTAGAAAGTGGAATCTTTCAGTAAACCGATGCGTACTTGAGATAATATCCTACGAGAAATCTCTTGTTGTTGCACATGTTAACTTTTTTGAACTTTCACAAATTACAAGTCTTTAGGATATTCATATTTCTTAAGCTTAGGATTTCACATTATATATTAGTCAAGGGCTCAAATTAAACAACTTTTTTGCCTTTATTTTATGGCAGGACCATAGTTTGCTTTAGATATGATGAATATTTACTGTTTCCTATGCTGTCACATGCTGTAACAGTTTTCTAGTTTCATGGTCTAGCATCTACAGTAATTTAGCCATTTTACAGCTTTTCGGAATCATTACAATAATGATTTTACTATCAGCTAATCCGAACGGGCTTTTTCTGGAGCACACGGGTCTGCTAGTTATTGTGTCCTTTCTAAGGGCTCTGTTGGTGAACTTAAAAACTGATCCACATGTATTATAGTGATGCTTTCGTATCTGTTCATCTTAAATCATTGTTGCTGAATCTTTTGATTCATGAATTATGTAGGTTTCTGTTCAATACAAAGGATAAATAGCAGATTCTGAATGTTATGCTGTAGATGAGAATGTAAATCAGATAATTTGGTCTTAACAACGTGGTGTGCCTTGTTGAAGCAAAAATCTTAAAATCTAGTTATTCTGTCATTGTCCAAAAACAGATCCTCGCTTATTAACTACTCCATTTGTTTTCTTTTTTACCTTTTTCTCAAGTTCCATAGCTTGCTGAAGAGTGAAGATTAACACCTCTCCGTTTGATTTACGCTGCTTGAAATTTGTGCTTCAAGATTGTCTTTTTTGCATACCTGTCCATGACACTGATGCCTTTTATTGTTTGTTTGTTCTAAATCGTCAGCAAAATATCGCTCTTGTAGCTACTAAATTTATCTTCCTCTAGATACACAAGTGCTTTGACTCTTAACATAATACCTATTGTGATTCCTCTCCTGTATGTTTTCACCGTGCATTGTTACTTATTCTTATTTTTCTGCTGCTTCCCTTGCATCAAGCAAGGTAAACATTGATATCTCTATGTGATAACAAATTGGATCTCCTATCTTGCTACCTTTGCTCCATATGTACGTTGTTAATTAGTCATACATACGGCTCACTTGGGGCGGATACACCTTGCCTCGAGTGATGTCACATGACACCACTTTCGTTAATTTTTTCAAAACTAAAATAGTGGGTACAAATATAAAAAATGTCACTGCTTGTCATGATAGTAGTCTTTTCATTTCTTCAAATATTGACATCGCTTACGAAAACTTCTGCATACACCACTTTAGTTTGCGGAGTTCACTCCAGAAGAAACTTCTTTTGGTTTTTGAGATAAAGGGTTTGTTATTCATAATGTTTCAGGCTTTTCCCTGATGGAGATGGAGAAAAGAGCTTGGAACCAACAAATAAGCCTCCTGCTCCTGTTCATCCTTTCCACCCAAACATAACAATCCGACGTGGAGTGCTGGCATCGGACTGTGCAGATGCTATGCAGCAGTTCTTTCAACTAAGAAGGAAGAAGAAGGAAAAGGAAAAGGAGTCTGATTCTCCACCACCACCACCTTCATGTCTTCCCATTCCAAGACACCACCATCCTAAATTTCTCAGCAAGTTTCACGACGCGTTTCATATCATGTTCTGCCTGTGATTTTTTGTTCTGCAAAATTGTATTTGATAAAACGCTCTTTTTTGTGGTATTCAAGTTCATGATTTTGTCAACAGCTTATGTCCTTTAAACATCTGAATTAATCAGCAAAGTTATTGTCATTTCAAGATTAGAGTCAGTTACAACTAACTTTGTACTGCTTGATGCATAATTTTATGACTTATTTTCACATGTCAACTTTTAGCAAATGATTCCTCTTGTAAAAGAGTTCTCTTGAATTCTGTTTTAGCCGGGTTTAAAACATAAAAGTCTTTTGCAGACTTTCTCTCCACCTCGTAAAAATAGAGAGGTTGTTTTCGATACATCAAAGCATCTCAAAGCAGTTTGGACAAGGAAAGTGAAATAGATATCTTCTCACCTATCAAATTACTAATAAATGAGCATCAATTGTGTTTTGAAATGAAAGTTTTATGGCTTGTTTTTATTGATTAATTTCAAATCCTTGTGATAATCTGAAAAGGTTCATTGAAAGGGCTAGCTTAATAGTTTTGAAATTGCCACATTTATAGTTGAATGACATGAAAGAAAGACAGCAACCTGTTTGGTAGATTATTATTTTTGGATTGGGACTAGGTACCAAGGCATAGCTTAAGTGTCAAATCAAAATCAAGAAAGTTTGGTGGTATTTGTTAACCTTAACTCTAGTACCATAATATCCCCAACCCCTAAAAAAATATACAATAAAATTGTATTTTCATTTGTTTATTAACACCACAGATTAATAAATGATTAAAAATAATTCTGGTAAAATAAGCATTATTAAACTATCTAACCACTTTGCCTTTGCTGCATTGCTAAGTAATAAACATGCCATAAATCATTTCCCCAACAAAAAAATACAAAATTGATCAGCATTATGACATTTGGTATTATCATTCTTTGCTTTGCTTTTCCTGGAAGAATAAAACTTGCTAAAAAAGGGAAGAAAACTTCTACTACTCAACTTCTTGTACTGTATTATTTTGTTTATTTTTTACGGAGTAAGATTACAAGGTGAAAGTTTAAATAGTCAATCAACTGAGCTATAAATTCATGTAATGTGTTTCTTTGCAATGAAGTAAATCTCACTAGAATGAACTCGAAAACAACCCCTCTATAACTCTATGAGATAAAGATAAGGTCTACGTACACTCCACCCTCCCCATACCCTACTTGTGGGATTCCGCTGGATATGTTGTTATTGTTCACTTAAATGAACTATGAGAAGATCCCAAGTTTATTTACTACATAAATTGAATCATTTATAACAATGTAGAGATTGAAAATAATAGGCTAACTTTAAAAATGACCTAAAATGGTCCTTTTGATGCTTGAGATGGTAGTTGATAGCAATTGATGACCAATACCATATTTTCATATGGATTATAAATCTTGTGATGAAGAAACATAAAAGACATTAAGGCTTAAGCACAATGTTTTGGTGCCAATTTTGACAAATGATGAGATTTGCTGTAGCATTCACATAAAACTAAGTTTCCCCTAAAAACATTTCTACCAAACACTTTTTCTTATTTAGAAGTTAAAATAATATTGTTGATGTATATATAAGTAGAGAGCTCTTGACAATCAAAATCCTGCACAAAATGGCTTCTTCTAAGTTGGTTTACCTTTCAAGTTTTTGCATTTGGCTTGTGATGGCTAATGCACAAGCACCAGCTGCATCACCATCTACACCAACCACGACACCTCCACCTACTACGACACCTGTTGCAGCAACACCCCCGCCTTCCATTACGCCTGTTGCACCATCACAGCCACCAGCAACTTCAGCACCACCTCCAATAGTACCTCCGCCTAAAGTTGCCCCCGTCTCTGCTCCAACAACCCCACCACCAATTCCACCCATCTCAAGTCCATCACAACCACCACCCGCTCCAGTTGCTTCTCCACCTCAGATAGCTCCGGCACAAACGCCACCATCACCAGCACCTGTACCACCACCAGTGTCTCCACCAAAGGCGCCACCAGTATCAGCACCGACACCAGTCACTCCTCCACCAGCTGTGGTATCACCAGTAGCAGCACCAGAGTTAGCACCAGCACCAGCTCATGGCAAGCACAAAAGAAAGAAGCACAAGCATAAGCACCATCACGCGCCAGCACCTGCACCAACTGTGCCAAGCCCGCCAGCACCACCAACCGTCCAAGATTCTGTGGATGTGACACCAGCGCCATCACCTACTCTGAATTTGGTAACGTTTCCGTTGTTTTTCCCCATCTGGTAACTGTAATTTTTCGAAAATAACGTAGTACATAGACAGGAACAGCTCTAATATGATAAATTCACTTACTCTCTCTCGCTTGAATGCAGAATGGAGCAACCTTTTTACTGCAAGGAAGCGCATCTAGAATGTGGATGAATGCTGGTTTGGCGATGACTATTCTTTTGGCCATCATAATCTGAGATTCCCACAGATATTACACGAAAAGCTATATGTTTCATTACCAGAAAGATTTTTTTTTGAAATGAGATGGGGACTATTTATGTGTTTAGAGGAAAAATAATGTGGAATATGATTGTCATTGTTGTTATCTCATTGATATTCTTTTCACCCAGACATTAACATTGAATGTAATTGATTTTCTTTCACCTACAAAATTGCATTGTCAATACTATTACTCTCTTGCTAGAGCCTATAGGTAAGCTTAAGCTTCAATCAATCTTGATCAGCATCTGGATCCATACTAATTTCATCCTTGAAGTTGTACTCAACCACAAGTCCAAGGTTGTCAACTAATTTGTGATACTGAGAGCAGCCTGAACACTGAAATGAGAATCTTCAGTTGACACTCGACACCCAATCGATTAAAATATTCTAACTAATAATATTTTTTAAAGGAAACAGAGGCAAATAAGACAGCTGTCACACCATTATTTGACGTAAATACCAAAGACTCAAAAGATGGCAAATTTTCATTTTAGATTTCAGTAAGGTAATAGAAGTATTCATGCAAACAAGATGTCAAATATCTAAATCAAGAATTATAGTTGTTAAACTCTGAATCATACAAGTTAAGAATAGTCGATATTAGAATCCCTCATACTACTTACGAAAGTTCCAACAGTCCAAAGGGTTGGCTACCCCATTTATGAACAAAAGCGCAAGAGCAATTTTTTTTTTTTGTACATGCATTAAGGTAGGGATAAAAGATCCCATATGTCCCCCACAATTGAACGGCTCAGATATGGCAACCACTGCCAGAAAACTTATATGTTTAGCCAAATGTTTTTCGGAAAAATAGTTTAAATTGAGGAGAACAAATGACAGCACCGTATAATACAAGTGCTACTAAGAAGATTACACATTAATACCTTCAATGGTTAAATCATTCATCTAACACTTCTAGCCTAAAATATCTTGGTGAACATATATAATTAAAAGAGATTATTTTGACTTTGCTATCTCATAAGAAATTAGTTTTGCTTGCAATTATCAAAGGTTTTAACAGCATGACTAGACGCTCAACTCTACGTACCTGTATAAACACAGTCCCTCTTTCATATGCTAATCTGTTTATGAGTCTTTGCGATCGAGCACCACAAGCATTACATGTGAATGTTGCTAACAGACTTCTTCTTGGTAATTTCATGTCAAAAACTGCTTCCTGCAAGAAGGTACCCGCTCATTAAGAATACACAAAGAAAATGTTAAAAGAAACAAAAGAAATCCAAAAAGGGAACTGAACTAGGACAATTGAAAAGCTAATAAACACATCAATACCAATGGTAAGAGGTAAAGAAGAAACAAAAGAAAGAGAAAGGAATAGAAACAGAAACAACAATTTGAAAATTTTAGATTTAAAATTTTGGCGATGTGAAGAGAGAAGAAAGAGACGAGCTTCTTTCCGGATAAAGGCCATATATGTTCTGTATCTTTGAGTTCACAAGTTAAATTCTCAAACAGATGGACACAAAATATTTCACCCTCATTACCAATTGAAATATAGCTAGACTATGTTTACCCTTTAGTGAATTTTATCCTGACAATCTAGGAAATGGATATTTAAAAGTTGGTTTTCATATGTCAACTGAACATTGGAATGTACATGCCAATTAGCTTCAGATCAAATCATTGCAGCCTACTTAAAATGAATGAATTAAACAAATCCCAGTCTGACTTATATAACGACAGAGGGGCTCAGAATGTACTTCATTCCAACTCCCCCTTCCAATTCAAAATTGATTCAAAGAACTTATTCTGATTTTTTAGAAAAGAAATTCTCATCAGAGACGAGCACTACATGCACAAGAAAAGGAAACAGTCAAACAACTAAAACCAAGAAAGAAAACTACATAAATTTCACACCAACTTGGTGTGTTTTGATGAATGAAAATAAATTGTCAATGGGGAAGAAAACTTCGTACTGTGATTCAGATAACTGTGGCAGCTCTATGGGGGAGAAGAGATGTACAAGTACCACAGAAGTGATTAATAAAAAGATTTCTTCTATGATGTAAGACAGATTAAGAGGGAAATCTGAGAGGAAAATGTCAATAGGGACCAATTAATAGTATTCCTTCCTTATGTTACTATCTTATTGTTTCTTGTAATTTTACTACACTTTGCCCTCGCTAAACCCCACTGGATATGTTGTCCTCTGCTCTCTACGTAAGTGGGAGACTACACTCTTTCTACCTCTATAGAATTCCTTTCATACCTATACAGTTCTAGTACTCTATAATAAGGCATGAAGACTCCATTCAATCTCTATTTCTTTTTTTATTTTGCTTTTCTTGCGCAGGTATTTGTTTTCCTCCCATTATGTTGTCCAACTTTCATTTTTCATCTTCCTTATGTTTTGGGTATTGTTTAGTGCTCTTTTTACATGCAAGTTGAACTGTCTGAGTTCTTACTCTATTTACATATTCTGTTGCGAGAGCACAAGGGAACTATGGTAGAATACTAGAATAAGCAATTCATTATTGTTTATGACTTCTTTCCTCAGGAGAAGGAAGCTAAAGGAGATTTTGTAGTCATTCTCTTGGCCCAAAAAACCGATACTTGAGTGGCCAAAGGGCAAGTAGAAATTATTTTTCCATGTAACTGCAAATTAGAACATCTAATTCATTCTTCGCTAAATAAGGGGTGTAAATGTCACTTCTTCCAATTGAAGTTAAGTTACTCTTTTCTGAATCTGAAGTAAAAAAAGGTACCGATTCAAGGTGATATCTGACAACCACCCATCAAGAGCCAATCTTTCCAGAAAAATCTAGTAAAAGAGGAAGGGAAAACTTACACTACAGAAAACTAGCCAACAGAGAGACAAAACTACTCTTTTGCAAAGTGCATAAGCCAAGGTTAGCTTTAATCAGTTGAGATGCAGAGACAAAGATGTCTCAACTTCAAAACCCATCAAAGTGTTTTTGTATCTAACTAACTGGTACTGGTGCTCCACTACTAAGGTGTACCCAAGTGTCTAGACTCTAGAGGCTCACGGTGGCACTTCCCCTAGCTGGTGGTCTAGATATCCAAAATCGTTAGGCAAACGCTCACAATGCATGCAAAGAACGGCAAAAAAGTACCTTTGAAGAATCACTTGAAGCAGATGAATTCACAGATTCTGGTTGTGTTTCAGAACTATCTTCCACTACACAAGAAATAATTGGAAGCTGGGACAAATGTTCTGATGCTCTCCTCTTCCCATAAATAGTACTTGACCTGTTACATAAAAATATAACATAAACATAGTGTTTTAACCAACACAATCCTCATGCACTCCACCTAGTATGAAAAAACCAACTACACCTTAATCACAATATAGTTGTGGTCAGCTATACATATCCTCATAGACACTTAGCTCCAATTGGATCTGTTTCATCCACACGACCCAGCTTAACTAGTTTTTACATAGTACCGCAGCCAGGGTGGAGCTAGAGTGTAGGAAGTGGATATGGCAGAACCCAATAATTTTGGTTTAAACCCTGTATTTGTTTTTTTGATAATGGTAACTTTAACCCTGTATTTGTTCTAAGAAATTCATTTAATATGTACAAATTATTAATTTAGAATGCAATAACTCAAAAGGACTAAAATCTCGAACCCATAAGCTTCAAACACTACTACTACTACTACACTTGGGGTTGGCTATACAAATCATCTATATCCATTCCACCCCATTAGAGCCTGTCCCATTCCACTCAGTTTTACTGCATTCTACATACTACAACCATATCAACTAATATGCCTCAATCTCATAACTAGTTGAGGTCGGTTGTATGAATCCTCTATATCCATTCTACTTCTTGTGAACCCGTTTCTTCCACTACTCAACTCTACATAATAAAGTTTAATTTTTTGGGGATAACTTAAAGTTAAGATTTTTATACCAAACAACAAACAAGGGAATCAAAAAAGATAATACACTTCTATCTCAAACTAGTTAAGATTGACTATATGAATCCTCTATATCCATTCTACTTAATGTGAACCCGTTTCTTCAACTACTCAACTCTTTTCTTTTTCTTGATAATCGTGGTGTTCGAGCCAGATTGCGCTCACCTCAACTAATTCCAATGTCACCTCCCACCAACAACATGCACCAGGTTACTCTAACTTCCACTACTGAACTCTACATATTAAAGTTCAGCTTTTTTTTAGATAATTAGTAAAGTTAAGATTTTTATACCAAACAACAAACTGGGGAAATAAAAAAAAAGTAATAATCCTCTATCTCAAACTAGTTGAGGTCGACTATATGAATCCTTTATATCCATTCCACTTAATGTGAGCCCATTTCTTCCACTACTCAAACTCTTTTTTTTTCTTGATAACCATGGGATTGCGCTTACCTCGACTAATTCCACCGGATACCTGTCACCTCCCACCAACAACAGGTAGCAGGTAACTCTCACTTCCACTACTCATCAACTCTACATATTAAAGTTCAGTTTTCTTAAAAGATAAACCAGTAAAGCTAAGATTTTTATACCAAACAACAAACTGGGGCATCAAAAAAGAACCAAAAAATAAACCCCATGAAATAAAAGAATGAAATTAGGAAAAAAAACATGATGAATAGAAGCTCACCTTGTGGATTTGATACAGTAATGATAGGAATTAGGTCTGAAGGAAGAAGGGAACTGAAGAGAACAAATGGGCACATGGGTTTTGGTGCTGCTAACAGATAAAGAACTACAAGAATTGAAATTATGGAAGATTTTGCTGTTTCCTGTTATGGATATAGCCATTGAAAGAAGAATCAAGAACAGAGAAAAGCTCAAGCTGCGGCTTAATTGGAATTATGTGTAACTTTTTATATATATATATATATATTTTATTTATTTTTTAATTTTTTTTCAAGAATTGAGAAAAGGAATTTAAAGGAAAAATAAATTTTATTTTGATTTTTTCCACTTAATCTCTTAAATACCATCCTCTTTACAAAATAAAAATATATTTGAAATTTCATCTATATGAATTGAAAAAAACTAATTTCTACTTGGATACAAAACTATCACTTTTATGTTGTTATGTTACAGTGCGCGATAAAATAATTTCAGGTTGACGCAGAAAATAGAGCGTCATTTTCATTCACAGAAGAATTTTTATATTTTACAAGTGTGGATTATTTCCTAGATAGAAATAGAACATATTACACATGCCAACCAAAATACCAAAAAAGAAAAGAAAAGGAGGGAATAGAGAACAATTTGACAATTTATCAACTTGGAACAATATGATAACATTTTTTTGTTGCAAATTGGAATAATTCAATCTTGTTCATCTACTTCATGAAAAGGAAGTGGCACTGTCTTAACAGCTCTAAATTTCCCTGCATTATTTAGATGCTCATTCTCCAACCTGTTAAACAATTGAAAACAATGTCCATATTAGAAAAAGAAAACACGATTTTAACTTATATACACTGACAGTATAATCAAGAAATCCAAAATCACCTGTAATAATTCCAATGTCCTCTTCTAATGACTTCAAGGGCTGCTAAAAATAGCCCTGTTACCCTGTAGTCTACAGTTCCAAAATTGTAATGAAGTACTGTTTGTAACCATGCTAGTCTCAACACAAGGTTCAATCCCTACAACAACATACACATTTCAAAAAACGACGACTAGTATACGTCTAATCCTCCAAAAGTAGTGCATTTTTTGAGGATTTGACACAGGTACGACAACATTTTAGTAAAGTCTAAGCAACATAGTATTAGGAGTTAGTACCATGGAGAAGTAGTAGATAAATTTTCGTCGTAGCATCAATTCATTCCTTAACCAAGGATTCTTGGAATGACATTGAAGCAAGCCCCAATCTTTAACAAAATCCCAGTATAATTGGTATACAGTTGCAACACTTGACATGACTATAACTAAACAAAGCCATCCCATATTCTTTTCTTTTTCATATGCAACTTTTGCACCAGCAGCCAACATTGCAGACACATATTTTCCTAAGTTGACTAGGTGGCTTTTGTGTCCTTCATCGAACCATCTTCGTGCACACTGCAAATATATCGTATTCGATTTAGTTTTGTCTATGCAAATCAGTTCAAAAGTTTAAATCTTGAAAAAGGGAAGTTGTTAAAAAACCTGCATAGCTCTCCAGTAATATGGCAAGAAAGAAACTGCATAAGCAAGGTCTCTATAATATTTTGTCCTCATACAGTATCCATAATCTTGAGTTTTGTAACTTCCAGTTATGTAATAGCATGCTACATATTCAAGGTTTCTTAGCATTGGAACCTGTTTAAATAACGAAAAATTAACATCAGAAAATGTTCGATATGTTAATAGTACTAAAAGAATGCTACTTAAACAGACATTCAAACTTGGCCTCAGCTGGCAAGTAAACACTCTTAACTTTGAGTATGCATATCTAGACAAGCACCTCAACTCGTCCCCACTGTGTTAGTTGAACACTCAACTTACAGAATGATCATCCAGACACCTCCAAAATCTACGTGCCATGTAAGCATCGTGTGTCCCTGAGATGTAATGTGGACGAGTTGGAGTGTTTAGTTGACAGTGTGCACTCTTGAAGTTGGAGTGCTTACTTGTCAGTTGAGGTCAAATTTGAGCGTTTGTATATGTATTATGCCTATTTAATGTACTGATGTTTCTTGCTAACCTGGCTACAAAGTTGATCAGCCATGAAGAAGTCCAACATGACAACCTTATACAAAGGTGAAAACATGATGTTCCTTATAACACGAATGAATCGATAACGGCTAGATTTGTATATGATGTTGAATGGGCACACCAGCAGCAAAATAAAGACCTGTCAAAAACACAATTGTGATTATACTTCACACATATATTGAGTCGAAATAGCCAAGAAAATCGATTTTTTTTGTTTATCGTAAGAAAATTACCAATAATAGGAGGGCAGGAATTGCTTGAATTTGATTATAGGAATACCCTTTTGCTACAAGCGTTAGATGGAGAAACAGGACTCCGATAACAGCAGTCATCGATGTAGTACATATAAGGAACACATCTCTGTACTTGAGTTCCTTAGTTTGAGCTAGCTCAAAGATGAAGCTATAGTTTACACGAGTCTTTCGCCACATAAATATGTTGCATCCATACAGAAAGAAGTGCAAGAACATTAAGCTGAACATGCTGCACAATCATCAGTGTACTTTCCATTAGATGTTTCGAAGAAATTCCAAAGACTTTACGAGCTAAATAACATTGGAATTGTTTGAAACATAATCGAACGTCTTGCCTGAGAACAGGATAGACAGTTTCCATGTAGATTGTATCAGATTTAGGTCTATACAGTCCTGTTATATGAGCCATGATCACATATCCAACTAAAAGTGCTATGAAACATCCTCCGAATAAACCTGTTTTCGAAAGCCAATCATGAAGCCAATATCAGTCACTATTTAGTAGTTCAAATTAGATCAACATCATCTTTGTTAATGTCAAATCTTGTTCCATTGTTCTTTCAACATTAGGCCAGTGTTACAAGTTTCATTTTGGCCTATGTTGCTCAGACTCTACAAACATGCTGTCACATCAGTGTCAGATCCTCCAAAAATATGTAACTTTTGGAGGATTCGTCACACACCCTTCAAACATTTTTGAAGAGTCTGAGCAACATATATTTTCGCGAACACGAGAGGTACAACAAACCTTAGAAAAACTAAACACTATTGTCTTTTGAACACTTAGAAAGTTCTTTAAAAGTTTGAACATTTTTTTGGTCAATTACATGATAATGACCTAAAATGGGGATTTCATTGTCCTCCACTGCTCAAAAAAAAGTGGACCCTTAAGTCTACTTTTGCATCACATGGCCCTTTTTATGTTGATAGACTCTTTGTTTTTATTTGGCTATCCAATAAAAGAAGTGGTAACTCAAAAAAGAAGCCACTTATGTTATATTATATCTTGGATGTTTCCTTTTAGGTCCTTCATCAACAGGGTTCATCATTTACTATATATGAATATACAGTGTGATTTTTCAACGAAACTCACCGATGAAAAAGGTAACAGCATGAGATTCTTTTTTCTGAGTTGGCTTTAAGTACTTCATAGCCTTCTTTTTATCATCTTCAGCAAAGTGTTTGATGAAAATCTCCTCAACTTCATCAGCCAACTTCAAAGCCTATGTAACAAAAATGTATAATGTGTGAGACAACAATATCTTTGCAAATACTATAAAGCTATTGCTTTTGTATAATAGCACTTTTTTTCCCTCTTTAATATATGACCACTTAGTACTGTCCAAGAATAATCTTATGATGTTTCTTTGATGGGATATCTATTTGGAATTTAGTACCAAACAACACTAACACAAACAATGTCATGTTGCTACATTTTCATCTCCAAAAAGTTTAATTTACCTTGTCTGAGCTGTTGAAGTAAGAGCTCTCCACAACTCTTAGATAAATAGGAAGAACTTGTTTGTTTGTAACCTATGAACAAAGGAAAAAATACACATGAAAAAAGTTAACTTAAGACATAATAAAAGTTTTAAGTATGGAGAGCTAAACACTTACTTTGTCAAATTTCTTCAAGATCTTTACAAAAGCAAGCATGTTCAAGTTCCTATAAAGATTTCAACATGTTAAATTGTTTTGTAAAAAGAAAACTAATTGTTAATCGAACGAGTAGTTACTTGAGTAGCATACCGATAAATTTTAAGGTATTCTAGTCCCTTGTAGAGCTCAATGAAGGCTCCTCTAATCATCTTCTCCGCGTGTTTTAGCTTTGTTCTATTGATGTGCAACTTTTGTCGTCCGTTAGGACCACATTTCTTGGAGGATTGATTGATCATATCATCCCTAAGCAAATAAGTTATAGCTGAGAATGTTCGTGTTGGATTCGTTAGAGGAATGTGAATCTTTAAGCTTTTTCCCTGGTTATTGATCGCTCGTTCAGATGAACTCTTCGATTTATTGTCTTCTGTATTGATGTTAGTTGGATTGCCTAGCTCACTTGATCTTGGAGAGTCTAGTATCACTTGATCTATTGAGTTCTCAATGTCCTGTTCTTGTTCTGTTCTGTCTTTGTTGGACTCTTCATCTATTGCCAAAAAACAAAAAAACAAAAATGTTTTAGTTCAAACATTTTGCTTCATTACAATTCGTAAGCTAAGTCCTAGCCCTCCTTAATAAAAAGTCGGTAGAAAGTCTGTCTAGTGGTATAAATTCACTTAAATAAACATTTTGCTTCAACTTGGAGGAATAACATATATATCATGAAATTGATTTCTAGATTCCTATGTCCTCTATACATATGATAAATAAAATCAATCAATCATGTAACAACTTAGAAAGTATGAAACTATGAATAAATGCTAAGAATATTTCAATGCAAAGTTAAAAAATCTCAAGAAAAAGAAAATAAAAGTATTACTCCCTATATTCAATTATGAAAATGTAAATAAACTACCAAGGATTGCGATGAGATAGATTATATTCCAACATCCTTAACCAGAGGTATCAGTTCGAGTATTGAGAAAAATCCTAGTAGGGAAACACTTTCCTCTTTAATCTAGGCCTCAATGTGAGTTCGTGGGAAACCTTGCTCAGACCCTCAGAAAATGTTGTCACACAAGAGTCGGATCTCTATAACATGCATATTTTTGGAAGGATCCGACACACATGCAACGATATTTTTGAAGAATCTGAGCAACGTGGACGGAGTCATTAAAAAAACATGAAAACAGAGTGAAATCAGGGGAAGCTCTGTTACCACAAGAAATGGTGGCTGAGATTAACTCATCATCTTTGATATTTTGGCCTGAAGAAGTTCCTTTATCATATTGTTGTTTGATCAATGCATCTTTGAGCTCAATAAGAATCTCCATTTGCTTCTTCAAACACTCCCCTCTTTCGATAAACTCCTTCTCCTTAGTTCGAAAAAACTGGTTCACCTTGTTAAGTTGAAGGTCTAAAAGCGCGAAAAACTCAGCAGCAGATTCAGTATCAGCAAATTGCTCCAACAATTCGGTCTCATACAAATCTCCTTTACTCAACGTTTGTCCAAGCTTCGTATGAACCTAAAATCGATCAAAATCCACGTTAAAATCAAGTTAACAACTTAAGAAACAGAACAAAAAAAGCACAAAGGTTGATCAAGTACTTGAATGATCCCATTTTCGCGACGTTGAGGTCCAAACAAAGGTAATTTCCTAAGAGAGGTATAAATGTTACGCGAAAAAGAGCTCTTTTTGTTTGCGTTATTGACATTATTGTTAAGAAGATGAATTTTCTTGAGGTCTTTTTTCAATTGCCAATAATCAACAAAAGCTTCTTTCCATTCAGGAACTAATTGTCCTTCAAATTGTTTAGAAAATTTCACCATAGTTTTTTGCAAAGAAAATGGCAAAAAATGCAAGTGAAGTGTGTTTGGAATGAAGGAAAATATTGAAATATTTAAGGAGAGGGAAAAGGGAATTTAATTATTATTATTTTTGAATGGTACAAGATTCTAAATAGCACAATTCAAATAATATCCAATGGTTATACTATGCTTATTCCACTTGTGATAATACATTTTATATTAGTGATTTTACATTTTATATTATAATGTAAAAACAAACAAACATGGTACTAACTTTACTTCCCTTTATTTCTTTCTTTTTCTTTAGTAAAATTTCAGTTTTTTTGTTTTACAACTTTTCATAACGTTTAAAGTACATCACGTAATTAACACTTAACTTGTCACGAAGAAATCAAATGAGTGTTATTGGATGTGGTGTGATGGATATGATTCCGTCACTCTTAACTAGAGGTCTCGACTTGGTTCAACTCTCTTAATAACATAGTGTTTTTCTTTTTTTATCAGATCAGTGAATTTCGAATATCAGATGATTAGACGAAAAAAAGAGAAAAAGAAATCCAATAAGTGGTGGACAAAATTTAAATTACAATTTTTTTTTAATTCAAAAGTTTGTTGTTAGTTAATTATCCTTAACCAGAGGTCTCGAGTTCAAGTTCACCTGGGTATGGAGTCGCCTTTGTTAGGAAGCGCTTTAACCCTCAATGTGGAACTTTTCAGCGTGAATCTGGATTTAGTCAAGCTCCAATATAGATACCAAACACCAGGTGAGAAGAAAAAGAAGTTAAACTAGGGGTTCTATCACTAATCGTTATGCTTCTATAATACTAAATGTTCGATTGAATTGTCTTCGATAAAGGAAGGAAACTATATTAAGATCATGAACATGAAGTTTATGTTAATTAATCTCAAGAGTTTCTTATTGAATATGTTGTTTACTGGCCAAATAAAATTAACATAAACACATAGCTTAACTCTAATTAATTAGACTAGACTGATTTCCACTTACATCTAAGATAATTAAAAAAAATACTTTATTTTTAGTAATGTTACCCTCTTTTCCCTACTTTAACTAACAAAAAAAAATGTAAGATTTTGTTGTTTTGTATTAAAAGTTAGTGTAGGAATTCAATGTTTAGAACTTTTTAGGCCATTTTTTTCAAATAAGTGCTCATCAATTATTTTATTTTTTTGACATCCTCTTTATTGATCTAATAATGGACCATCCAAATTTATTACTTACCAATGTTGGTTTCATTTGATGCAATTTGGACTAACACATCCCATATTGATACAACAATAATATATTCGATGTATTTCACAAATAGGATCTAGGGAAGAATGCAAAATTTTAATTACTCGTATGTTGTGTTGGCAAAGAGATCATTTTCGATAAATTCTCAGCCTAAATAATATGATAATTAAGGTAAAGGAAACAACAAATAATAATAAAATTAATAAAAAAAAAAAGAAATTATGTAAATAATAATAACAATACTGCTAAAAGAACTAAATGATGTTTAATGACCTACTAACTTTCTATCCAATAATTTGGTATATAAATTGGAAAAAGTTTTTTTTAAATGAAATTTGCCAATGCAAGTAGGACTACTATTTTATCTTTATATACTTTAGATTGAAAAACCTAATTTTCTAAAGAAGAAAAAGTGACATATCGACTATTAATTTCTCACAAATGTTTGATAGGATTGCCCTAAATACATAAATACTGTGGAGAATTGTGAGTTCCATCGATTTTTTTTAAAGAGATACAAAAATGTATCGTTCATTTCTTACAATTTGAATTAATGCAACACATACTCTAAATATTTTTTAACGAAGCAAGGACCTATATATATATATATATATATACACTCAATGACTACTTTAAATTACTATTTACTTTGTTGCCTTTTTTTGGGGGATATATTTATTTATTTAGACATGGAGTGATATGATATGCAAGTGTACGTCATTTCTAAAAAAGGGAAAGAATTAGTTATAAATTTCTTATTTTTTGCAATATTATTCGTAGCTAATATAATATTTTTTTGATAATTTATAGTTAATCAATTTCTAAATAATATTAACGATGAATTTTTTAATTTAGCTATAAAATTTGTTTGTCCTATTTTTTGTTTTGAAAAATAAAAAAATCACACCACATATGTATTTAAGACTTTATATTACTAGTTATAAATAAATCTTTAATAGTTATTAAAAATATCAATTTAATTACAAGTTCTAACATATTAAGATTATTTTGTATTAAATAGGAACTGCTTCTCTCTCTCTTTTTAAATAACTATAATTAATATAACTATTTAACTACATTTTAGGAAATGAAGATAATTTTTTTTAAAATATTTTTAAAAAGAAAAGAATCCCCTAAATCTCTCTCCACTTTCTTCTCCAAAAGATCTTATCTATTTATGTTTTTTAATGCAATTTTGTCATTGTATCTTGAAATGAAGTTTTGATTATTATTTTTCTCATAAGCTTTTTTAGGTTGTATTTCTTGGTTTGATTCTCAAGTCATATTTCTTTTTCTTTAATTTGTGTTTTGTTAGTTTTTTTTGTATAAAAGGGAAAAATGTCTCAAATATATTTGAAGTTTGACCGAAATTGCTGTAACAATACCGAACTTTGGAAATGACCTTTTATCCCTGCACTATTTAATAGTGTATTTTAAAGGTATATAGATGCCCACGTGGACATCATAAATATTGCATCATTATAAATAGTAACGTGTCCACATGGGCACATATATACATTCAAAATACACTATTAAATAGAGCAGATGAGTAATAGGTCCTACTCAAAGTTTGGGATTGTTACAGCAATTTTGGTCAAAGTTCGAATGTATTTCAAACCCTTTTTCCTATATAAAATAATACAGTGATAAAACCATTCTAAAGAGAAAGTTTTGGTTGATAAAAAGATACTCTAACTATATTTATAGTAGTCTTTATTTTAATAAGACTTTAGCCTTGCTCTCTATGATTACTGTAGAAATTTTTGCAATCGATTTATATTTAACAATTAACAGCTTTAATCAAGCATATAATAAGTTATTTAATTAATTACAAGGACACATGTTGATATTTAAGAATAAAATCTTGTTGGATACAAGTATGCATGAGAATCAAATAAAACAACCATTATGCTGGAATTTTTACTATTATATATGCTCCTCTAGTTTATTTTTACTTGTTCAATTTTAAAAAATTAAGATATAATTTATTCTTTTATATCTATTTTTATCTTCATTATTAAGTAGCAATTCATTATCAAAATTTAGATAATTTATAATAATTGAAAATGATATAGTATAATTATTGTTTTATTTATTAATTTTTAAAAGTGTGATAAATCAAACATGAACAAATAATATAAACGAATGGAGTATTTACCAAAAAGAAAGTATGTGATGTAATGGGACGTAGATTCCGACATAAAATATGTTAGGTAACTTATACTTATTTCATATGCCGGAGAGAATTATTAATTTTGTGTCGGTAGAAAATAACAAATATTCATGTAAATTGACTCGATTATCATTATTATAAAAAGAATATATAATAAGTTATGGAGACCCAACAGAGACAAAATACGCTTTAGGTGATTAATTTCTTCTCATCTAAGTTTTGATGGAGAAGATTATCCAATTTCATATTGATCGAAGGTATATATATAGCATATATCTAGAAATTAAATAGTCAAAATACACAAAAACTTATTCAAATTTTAAGGTTATAGAAAAATGTAAATGGAGAATCATCAAAGACAAAGATATATTTGATATGAGAAAAATATTTTTCAAGTTTTTCATGATCGATTAGTCAAATTAATTGAAAACATTTTTCTCCCTACTAATAAACACACCCAAAAACACGTTATAAGACGATCCATATTAATTTCTTTCCCTTCATAAAAGATTTATTTGTGTGGATGGAAAGTAGTACATTTTACTAAAATAGTTGGCGTAAATAAATTGATTCGAATATCATGATTATTAAAAAATATATAAAAAGTTAAGGAAAAAAAAAGTAGTGGTATAGTAATATTATATATCACATGCCACGAAATTCCCGCCAAATTGTCAGCATGATATAATATGCTAAGTTACAACAAAAGAAAAATATTCCAGATCCGTAGCCGTGTTGCTGCTGTTTTAATCGATAACAATGTATAAAACGTTTGAACATAAAAAAAAATTGTATCTGAAATGGTTATAATTTGGAAAAATATAAAAATAATTTAGGATTTTTCAAATTAAAATTCAAAAAATTATAACGTAATAAAAATTATTCATGGTCAAACAGACGATTGTATCGATGTGGAAAATTGAAAGCTCCATCTCTCAGGTGGGCTGACTCAAAGATATGTTCTTGTTTATATTCCAAAATATATTTTCCCCACATATAAGTAGTGACAGATGTACTAGTACGGATGGAGGGATAATTACACGTGGCACTTACGTGTTCTTATTCACAAGTGTCATTAGCTTATGTGGCAATTTAAGAATTTGTTTCATCTGTCTTGATTTATGTGACATTTTAGATATTTGTACGATTATGAATCAAATATCACATTATACGATTGATTAGCTTATATGGAGTATAGTCTATTGTGGCTCTAGAGTTTGAGATATATATGAAACGTCGAGTTATTTTTGTTTCCTCTACTTAGGATTTTTCAGATATAACACATGTTAGAGTAGGTTGGAGTTTCATATTAGTTGGGTAATGAACTAAGGGTCTGTTTATAACGGCTTGAACACAATGCACCTTTATAAACTAGTTTTTTGAGTTAAGTTAGGCTCATTTGGTCGTACTTTACATGGTATTAGATTCAAGTCAATCCATATTATTTGGGCTTCCGATCAGCACTTTACTTTGGCTCTAAACGTGAAGAGAAATGTTAGAGTGCGTTCCACATCAATTAAGTAATGGATCGGTGGTCTGCTTATATATACGGACTTGGATAATCATTCTCTCTGACTATGAATTAGTTTTTGAAATTGAATTAAGCTCGAATGTCATGTTAAGTTATCATATCGACCCCTAAAAATATTGTGGGACGGATAAGATCTCTCCGTCCTAACCCAAATATGAACTAATTGGATAATCAACTTCAAAT
The DNA here is from genome assembly GCF_000226075.1 of Solanum tuberosum. Lineage (NCBI taxonomy): Eukaryota > Viridiplantae > Streptophyta > Magnoliopsida > Solanales > Solanaceae > Solanum > Solanum tuberosum. The sequence continues at coordinate 105,789 of NW_006239027.1, read as the reverse complement.
ACTAGATGACAATTAAAAAATATTTTTTAAAAAAGTTGTCATGTTTAAATAAAGAATTAGTGCTGAAGAATAAGTACTATTCGAAAATACGTAGAAAATAATGGAATATTGGAATATCCCATTGGATGACTAGAAAGGAATATGATTTTATGTATATTTTATTTAGTGTTACACTTGATAAAATCTGAGAAAGAACCAAAATAATTGAGTTTGCATTATTAGCTACGGAGAATAAGCTTAATTATTGTCAAGAAATATCTAGCAGATAACACATTTTTTCTTAAAACAGTCATATACAATGTGAAGTAAAAACTAGTCAGGCAAGTGAATTTTGAATACCAGATATATGTACACAACATCAAATCGAGTCATTTTCGTGATCTCTTGAGAGTTTAATTTGAGGTTGATATGTAAACAAGTATACATTATTGAACCAAGACACTTATAGTCAAGTTGTTGTTACAACTAGCAAGGGAACAAGTACTTAATTTGTTCCTCTCTTTATGTGAAAGAAAGAATAACTATTTCAATAAGTAGACACTTATAATGTGTAGAATAATATATATATATACCATTATTGGATATTTGAAAAGGAATAATATACTTCATGTTGAATTTGTTGTACAATCTAAGAAGAAAAAAACTAGTAGCTAAAATTTAATTTTATCTGATGTTTCATACTTATATTGTGGTCTGACTAAATCAAAATTCACTTATTACTAGGTCCTGTTTCTAGAATGGCAGTCTCAACAATTTCATTTTTCCATTTAAAATTGAGATATCTGATTAATTAAAGACGAAAAAACTCCGAATCATTCTGCCACAAGTTCACGACCCATATTGATAAATATTGCTTATCTAATGTGGAATATTTGTATCTTGTAGGATTGTTGGACTTGAATAGGAAAATAACTTAACTATTGATGTATTAAAAATATACAAAAACTTTTAAAATCATAAGTATTTTAAGCCAAACATGATATTCATGAAAATTATACATCATTTCATTCATGAAATTAACTATATGTTTACTAAATAATTATACTTATAGAAGGTTATAATTATTCCACCAAATTCTTAACCTTCTAGGTTTAAGAAGCAATTAGTTTTTTCTTTTTCAAGTTTTAAAAGGGACAGAAAATTCTCTTGACATTAAAGTCGACAGCCTAAATGAGCTAGGGACATACTTTATAGTAGGGAGAAAAAAAATCAATTTTTTTCAGGGTGATTAATTAAAATAATTTTAAAAATATCTTACCACACGATTAAAGGATATTTTGGTACATTTGACATAGCTTTAATTCAAGATCATAAAATTCAAAAGTCTTATTTACTTTCCCAAATATCGCACTAAGTCAAAATAGGACAAATAAATTAAAACGGAGGGAGCGCTTTGGCCCCCAAATGAAGCCTTACGCGATACAAATTTAAAATAGGTGGACTCCAATACGAACACCGAATACCAAAAATAAAAATAGATTATAACAACAATCTAGGACACAAAATTAAACATATGAAGAATTAATAACCAACTTTTTCTTTTTTACTTATATATATCCATTTAGCACATGCAATATAGTTACACTTAATTCTCTCCAATTTTCAATGATGTGATTAATTTAGCACATCCATTAATCATATGATCGATTTCACTTTTAACTTCGAAAAACTATATGCACCAATTATTAAAATGGCCTCAAGATTTAACTCATCAAATCATGCCCAAAAAAACAACATGATTATTTATAACATTTAGTCGTGTTAAAAATATATTTAAGTAAATACGCATATGTTCTTTTTAACTAATCGTTAAATTTTTTTAATATGATAATCATATGTGATATACTTCAACAAATCGAAAAGGATAAAAGGACGGAAATTTCTCTATTGTCAAAAAAATGATATGACGACGTAGAAAAATATATTGGCTGACGTTGAGGTTCCAAAATATTGAGACTTTATTAGTACAAAACAGTTCAATAAAATACTATTCTAAGTGAAAGGTTTATAATGAAGGAACATAGGCACGTGGTTGAATTATCATGTATAGCGTACGTTTGGTACGCGGATTAAATTAAAATGAAATTAGAATTTTGGGATTACAATCTTGATATTAATTTATTTCAATTTAAATGGAATAAGATGAGATATCTCATAATTAAGTTTGAGATAAAATTTATACTGCATTGACAATATAAATTTATATCGTTAATCAAATGTCGTATAAGTTTATCTCAAACTTAATTCTGTTGTATCTCACTTCATCCCATGCATGTACCAAAATGTTATGACGGAAAGAGAAAATCAGAAAATTAAAAAAAAAAGAATACTAAATTTAACGCGAAAACCTTTCAAATAGCTCCAATATAACAATAAGAGGATTACAAAAGTTCTCCAAAAAAGGTTACGCAACAAATGCCAAACACGGAGAAATAATAACTACACGAATAAAAGTAAATTGTCAAAACTCACTTAAATTGAATTGAAGAAGATGAAATATCTCATGATTAAGTGTGAAATAAAATTTATACTACATTTAATTGACGATATAAATTTATCAACCGTCAATTAAATATAAATATAAATGTTATTCCAAACTTATATTACAATATCTAACATTATTCCGCGTATCAAGCGACTCGTTAAATAATTTAATCCAATGACAGACCAGTATAATCATGGTCATGAGTTGGATTGCATTTCTAAATTTGGTGTTTATTGCTAGGCCCTCTTACGTACGTTTTCTATATATCTAGTCAAATACTTACCACGCATGTAAATTGTAATCATTGCATATCTCTCAGTTGAGATAAGTTTATATGTATAGGATTTATAACCTAAAAGACATTTCTACTTGTTCCGTTTTAATATTTCGGTTCACAATTTTATAAAGTTTTATTTAGAAACAGATTCAGAATTTTGAAGTTTGTGAATTAGCAAAAGCTATTGAATTGTCATAATTTATGAAGTTATATTAGATCCACCATTGATTTCATCAATACCATCAACGCCTTAAGTTCATATAGCAAAAGCTATTAAATTGTCATGATTCATGAAGTCGTATTAGATCCACCATTGATTTCATCAGTATCATCGATGCCTTAAGTTCACATAGCAAAAGCTATTGTATTATCATGATTCATGAAGTCGTATTAGATTCACCATTGATTTCATCAGTATCATCAACGCCTTAAGAAAAAAAATAGAGAAAATCATGATCTTTGAGGTGTTTAAAATACTATTCCTTCCGGCTCATTTTATGCAAAGGTGGTGTTGTTTAAAGGATCAACATTTTAAAAATATTCATGAATCATTAGTTGTGCTGGTTTGTAATACCTCTCTTTTAGTTTTCAATTATGTAAATTTTGTTTTTAAAATTTAAAGAGTATATATTTCCAAACTCATATAGTTAAAACTATAAGTGTTTTGACTCTCGTATTTTGAACTAGTTCAAATAATTAATTGGAAAAATAAAGTAATTTTAAACAAGTTATGGTATTCGAATGATAAGTAAATTTGCCTTTTAAGCTATATTCCGACCTTATATATATATATATAGTAAAGAGAGTTAAATTTAATTTTGTGCACTAAAACATTTTTAGAAAAAGAAAAAGAAGAAGATGGCAGTACCTTTAGTGAAAGTTTTCAATTGGTTATTGACTGTCTTTTTGAGTTTATTACTTTATGAAAAAAATAAATTACTTTTACATAATATATATTATGTGGAATCCATTTAGGTCGAAATTAAAGGAACATTATAAATTGTCTTTCAATTTAGTGCAACCCCAACCCATTCGATTTGTCCGTTTGTGTTCCAAATGGTCACAAACGGGTAAGGCTTACCTTCCCGGACCAAATTCCCGGAAGGAGGAGTTAACTAGATTAACCTTCGTGATGAAGAGTATTTACAGTTGTTGTAGTACGACTTTTCATTTCCTGTTCGGTATTTCTTCAAGTAGTTAGCTGGGGGTGTAGTCAGATATAACATTGATTGAAGAGGTCCACGATCATAAACAAACATGATAGAGCCTAATTCTACGATCATGAAACATGACAATTTAATTTATGTGGTACGCACTACACAGAATGTGAAAAAATGACAATAATGATTCCTTATGTTTGACGATAAGTTCTCCCACACCAAGGGTCTATATACCCTAACATGATGTGCTTTTTTTATATAAAAAAAGTATGAATTCAAAAAATAAATAAATTATATTCTTCACAAATTCACAAATATATAATGTATTAGTTAAGCTTCAAAGTAACCAAATTCTTTAAGCATATGATTCTTGGATTGTGATTACATGCCATTCATATTATATCAATAAAGAGAATATCCCTAATTATATTTCCCTTGACTTAAAAAGTGACTTTTTTTTTCTCATTTTCAAAATTAAATGGATATATATGGATAAATGATTCATTTATAGCATATGCTTTTTTCATTAATGTACTTCCACGACAACTTTAATTTTTTTTTTTTTTCAAGTAGCATAATTTATGGCTACCATGTATTTTTTTTTTTTAAGTATATGCTTTTATCTTTGCATAGCTTTGGTATGCCTACCCCATAATTTAGAAAGAACATGGGAGGTTTTGGATTAGAATATTTAGATTCTTGAATACACGTGTATTTAAGAACAATAATCTTTGATAATTTATTGCCTAGCCAGCTACATGTCTGCATGAAAAAAAACATTATATATATATGGTTGGATATATCGATATCCTTTTAAATTTGAGCGTAAAGTTTATTTAAAAATTCAAACCGTGGTTTGTTATAATTTAGCACATGTTATATTATGTAGATAAGTTAACCACATATAATATATTATCTTTTTATATTAAATACTTCATTCTCAATTGCGCAGAAGAATTTTCAAAATTTAAACTGAAAGTGTCTAATATAAGAACAGTTTATCATGTGTTCAACTGCTCAATTGAAACAAGGCATAGTTCAAGTGTCGAATTACCAACAAATTTAAAGAACCGTTAATGTATTAATCATATATATATATTATAGTATATAAAGATTTTTTTTTGGTACTATCAATATATGTATTTTTTTTTAAATATAGCAAGGTAAGTTATTTTTTTCTAGGGAAAAGGGTCTAATATACCCCTTAACTTTGTCATTTGGAGCTGATATGTCCCTCGTTATGATAGTGAGCCATTTGTATAGCAATATGGGCATATATGAGCTACTTTCATAATGAGGGGTATATCAGCTCTAATTGATAAAGTTAAAGGATATATTAGGCCCTTTTCCCTTTTCCTATCTCATTTGATGTGTCTACAAAGTCTAATGTATATAATGATATATGTTTAAATATAGTAGTTTTAAATTAAAGGTGTACATTAATGTATCAGAATGTCCTATAAATCTTATCATAAATAAGACTTTACATGTCACATGTCATATTATATACAATTGAGAAATTTATTAAAAACAATATTCTTTTTGAAACATATATACTAAATAAAAATAAAATGTATAAATGAAAAATATTATTTTTATTTTATAAGTGACCTAATTATTATGTAGATATTTTTTTAAAAATACATACTTAATTAGACCCTAAGAATTAAAATGTGACACCATAAATGAATTACTAGTGTCCGATAATTTGGAATAATATAATGCTGTTATGTCGAAGGATATTTCATCTTATTGTAGTACTATAAAATCTTTTATATATATATATAAAATTTTATTTTCTAATCATAAAATTCTGATTCTTGAAATGCATCAATTAAGAATCATAATCTTCTGGAAGTGTATGGATGAGGAAAAAGAACATATTATTCTCTATAATATTTGTGATGTTGGGTTCATTGCCATTTGTCTTCATCTATTTTGTCTTACAATATAATTTCTTCTTTTTTCAAAGGGAAATAAGGGTGTGTTTGTCATGAAAAGGAAAATATTTCTTTAAAAGATAAATGATTTTTTGTTACTTATTTAGTATATTATCTCAAAAATATTTATATATAACTATTCAAACATTAAGGGACGAGGTGGGAGTGTCAGGGGGAGAGTTTGATTACGAGAATAACTTTGATCCAGATTCTATGTTTATCTTGAAAATTCATTGAATATATACAATTATTAATTTAGAATTCAATAGCTTAAAATGACTAGCTAAAATTTTGAATTCATAAATTTTCAAATTTTGACTATGCCTGTAAAATTGAATGTGTTGGAGGCTGTGGAGAAGACAATTAGTATGAACTATTACCGCTTTTTTTTTTTTAAAAAAAAAATACTTAGAAAATAATATTTTTTTAAACTTATTTAGTGTGTGCTACATAGGTAAACAAAATGTATTATTTCAGATCTATTTATGTATAATCTATGCAAATATTGTGGGGTGGAGGAGAAGGGTATGGAAATGAGACAATCAAGTTTCACTTATGGAACTTCTTTTTCATGCTCCGATCAAAAAGGTTATATTTTTCAAAAAATTTAACCAATTAAATATGATAAAATTAAAAATATTTTCCTTCGATAACAAACATAGCCTTGAGTCTTTTATTTTTCTTGTCATATTTTTTTCTTAAATGGAAATTAAAGGATGCAGTGTCTAAAGTCGAAAATTAGCAAATATTAGTGTCACAATTATGCTCTTTTTAATTACTTGTATTTGAAGGTTAGTAGCAAAAAATGGATCTTCTTTTATACCCATTTACAATTAGCCAGGAATATTTTGATACAATTTTAGCTAGTGAGTTTAAACTAACTTTATAAATCCACTACTGAAAATTAGGCCAATGGCAATAATTCTAGAATTGTTCATCCATGAATCTAATTCAATTACTTTTCATAAAATAAATTCCACCACATTTTTGGAATCTTATTTTTCATCCTCCAGTAAAATTAGGTCTTGGGCCTAAATTAACTATCAATACGAGACTTTTTTTCATTCTTCAATATCTCCATCTCATCTTTCAGGATTGAACATATAGAGCGTGAACAATTATTTAATTTGGGAGCTCAACATCGGGTGAGATAGTACTGTTCATCTTAAGATCTAACTCACATTTTAAAAACTAGTTCGAAGAGAAGAGATTTCCTCAATATTTAAAATATCGCCACATCTCATTAACCTTATAACTATTGATGTGGAACATTTTTTTTATTCTTCAACACCATCATATTTAATTTCAATTGAAGAACTAATTGAAAAGACATCAAATATATATATTTGATAAACAAGATGTCTCCATATATTTGGTGATCTTTTACTAACTTTGAAGAACTCTTCGTCCATGAATCTAATTCACAAACAAAAATGCTTTCTAGAATCCCTCTTTTTATGGGTCGATATGGATGTGCTATTACAAGCAGATAAAAAATCGAGAGTCAAAATTGATGGACACCTTTAATAATTTTATAAAGCATGCTTTTTACTTTTCTCTCTCATTTTGATGTGAAATTTGTCTAAAATATCGTATGTACCTCATCTTCAAAAAAAATTTTTGACGATAATCCTATTTATCTGTCCTCATCGACCCACCCTCTATCACTTTAATATCACACCTTTTTTTTTAATATATACATTGTGCATATTGAGCCGCAATGTATATATAATCTTGATCAAGGATTTTATCCTTTAATTTATCCGGATATTCCTTATTTAAATCAATTATTGTCTCTTTTTCCTTTAATTTGTCCCTTCTTAAATTTTCTTACTAAGAAGTGAGGACTTCATTGACTTATCATAGTGGCTAATTCATGGAAAATTAGATATGTGATAGACAGATTCCAAATTTTAAATTTATGCGGTGATCTTTACCGTAATCTTAGGTTGGTATAATAATAATAATAATAATAATGATAATGATAATTAAATTTATAATTAATCAAATTAACTTTCAAAAAGCACAATATGACAATTAAAAGTGGACAGACATAATATGATTAGGAAGTCATCGAAAACCCAAATCCCAATAAAATTCTGAAACCGTATTATAATAGTATTAAGAAAACAAATACTGTAAATTATAGTATAAAAACAAAACCCAATTTGAATTGGATTCAACTTTTAATTACGTTCGATTATTATTATTATTATTATTTTTTATTTTTTATTTTTGATATATAAGGTCCAACTCGAAAACTAATTACCCAATTTGTGCATGAATCTTGGGCTTTTATATATGTAACATTTGTTATTTAATTTGTTACATATCAACATCACCCTATGACAAATTGTTAACATAATACATATCGAATCGGGGTGTAAATAAAGTTCTATATTGATATAACTAAAAAAAAAAAAAGTTGCGTAGAAGGTGTACAAATTATTCTTTTGGAAATAATCGTGTGCGTTTGGTACAAAAGTTGACAATAGCACATCGTGATAAAAATATCTTTTGGGTGTTTTAGCCCAATAACTTATATCAGAGTCAATAGTTCTACGAAATAAGTATTTAAATAAGAAAGAAATAGAGTGGAGGCTGAGTTAATGTTTTTGCCTATCTAGGAGTCGATTTACTATCTTTATCGGTAGCTTGTGAGACGTATACATAAAAAAGAAGCCAGTGAATTTTGATAGATATAATACTCAATTTATCGTATATGAGTCCATGACTAGTATTATCTCATAAATTTATTCTTTACACCTTATTTGACTCATGTTATCTCATAAATTTATCCTTTACACCTTGTTTGGCTGGTTATAACTGAAGTTTCAACATACTATACTATATCATGCCCAACCTTACGAAATTTCAATATATTATACCATCCGTATCCCCAACCTACCTTCGGTAAAGGATTCAATGATCTCTCATGAGTCTCAAACTCTCAGATTCGAAATTCCCTACATGCATTCTTGATCAATCTTGCACAGAACTTACCTAATGTAAATCATCTTTCGTATCTTATTTCCAAACTATTATACTAAAAAAAAAATTATCTCCGCAATTTCAAATTCCTTTATAAAAAAAAGGGAAAAAGGACAAATATATCTCCGAACTATCGTAAATGGTATGCAGATGCCCTCCGTCATACTTTTGGGTCATTGGTGCCCCTGCCGTCCAAAAAATTAGAGGATATATGTCCTTCACTTTAACGGAAGACTAAGTAGGGACACGTGACCCAATCTTATAGTCAATCCAATATTTAATAAATATCGAGTCGACGGATAAGATTATGACATGTGTATGTCCGTTAGTATAAAGGATATATATGCTCTAGTTTTTGAACGACAAGGGCACCAATGCCCTAAAATTATGATGAAGAATATCTGTATATCATTTAATTCGGACCCTCGGGTATATTTGTCCTTTTTCTCTGAAAAGAAAAAAACATATGCTAAAAACAAATACAAAAAAACTAACATATGATAACACAACATGTGGAACCAAGCCTTTAGCGTTGTCCCCACTATTGTTTCTTCCTCTTCTTCTCTGTAAAAATTCAAACTATTAACCAAAAAGAACACAAATTTTTCTCAAATCTCTATGAAATCAAATCAATAATTCATTGAGATAAGAGAATCTTGATCCCTCCATCTTCCCATCTCTTCAATTAAACTAACTTTTACAGTACACAACAAAAATCCAACTCATTTTTTCACTTTTTTAGCAATAAAAATTGAATCTTGAAAACATTGTCTTCTTGTTTTTTCCCCTTAAAAATCAAATCTTTTTTACTTTCCATAGACAAATTTGTCTTCTTGTTCTTGATTATTAGTTAAAAATCAATTTTTTTTGTTGTTTCTCAATGCAACCCTTAAATCTTCTTCCTATTTCTAACCCCAATTCACCACCATCAATGTTGATTCCAACATCCTCTGCTTCTGCTGACACAATGTTAGTCAGATCAGAACCCCATATTATACACTCATCTTCTTCATCAACCATACTACTTGTTCAAGATGATGATGATGATTCAAAGATTGAGACAAAGCCCCTTCTTACTAGAGCTTTTAGTTATTCTTCTTCTTCATCATCGTCGTCGTCTAATTTAGTTATGCAGCAGAGGAGGCGCCGGATAGCCAGTGCAAATTCCCTTTTGTCTGGAGCTGTTGAGGGTTGTCGCAGAGAAATGGGAAAGGCTGCTTCTGATACTTATGTTGTAACTAGGCTTAGCTTTAGACTCTTGCGATATCTCGGGTAATAATCTCTTTTATAAAACTGTGTTTTGGTTATAATGTTTTGTTTAGTATGATGATGATGATGATGATGGTATGCAATGAGCTTAAATGAAGAAGCGGAGATTCATATATGCAACATCAACTTGTTTGGGATTGAGGCGTAGTTGTTGCATGTTTGTTGGAATGATTTATTTAGTATGATGATGATGACATGAATGAGCTTAAATGAAGAAGTGGAGATTCATATAGAAGAGCCCAACTTGTTTGGGATTGAGGGGTAGTTGTTGTATTTTGGTTGGAATGATTTATTTAGTATGATGATGATGACATGAATGAGCTTAAATGAAGAAGTGGAGATTCATATAGAAGAGCCCAACTTGTTTGGGATTGAGGGGTAGTTGTTGTATTTTGGTTGGAATGATTTATTTAGTATGATGACAATGATATGAATTGAGCTTAAATTAAGAACTGAAGATTCATATAGGCAACTCCAACTTGTTTAGGATTGAGGTGTAGTTGTATTTTGGTTAGAATGTTTTATTTAGTATGGTGATGATGATATGAATGAGCTTAAATGAAGAAGTGGAGATTCATATAGGTGACATCAACTTGTTTGGGATTGAGCCGTAGTTGTATTTTGGTTAGGATGTTTTATTTAGTATGACGATGATGATGATGATGATATGAATGAGCTTAAATGAAGTAGTGGGGATTCATATAGTTGATCCCAACTTATTTGGGACTGAGGCGTAGTTGTTGTATTTTGGTTATAGTGTTTTATTTAGTATGATGATGATGATATGAGTGAGCTTAAATGAAATAGTGGGGATTCATATAGCGGACCTCAACTTGTTTGGAACTGAGGTGTAGTTGTTGAATTCTTGTTATAATGATTTGTTTAATATGATGATGATGATATGAAATGAGCTTAAATGAAGAAGTGGAGATTCATATAGCGAAATCCCAACTTGTTTGGGTTGAGGTGTAGTTGTTGTATTATGGTTATAATGATTTTATCGGTTACATGTTTGGATTTGTTTATATTTGAGTTTGTGTATTGGTTTGTCTTCTGGGAAATATTGTCTTGAACTTTGACTGTTTTAAGGGAAAAGATCCAATTTGCCTCTATACTATCCGGAATTGCTCAAATTTGCGATTTGTTACAATTTTAGTTCATTCATACCTTGGCCATTAGAAAATAACTATGCATTTGTCTTGTATTTTTCCTTTACCATTAACAGAGATCTAATATGCACGTGCTAAACTCTTCAAGAAAAAAAAGGTTCAAATTTATTCCTCAACCCTTGTCTATGGGCTACAATTACCAGTTGGAGCGCCGTTAGGGGTCAAGGGAAATAATGAGACTTTTTCCTAATAGTGAGAGTAAAATTAGACAAAGTTTATACCAACTCAAAATTTATAACAACAACAACAACAACAACAACCCAGTGAAATCCCACTAGGTGGGGTCTGGGGAGGGTAAGTAGTACGCAGACCTTGCCACTACCTCGTGGAGGTAGAGAGGCTGTTTCCAAGAGACCCTCAGCTCAAGAACATCAAATCTAAGTGACAGGAGAGATATATGCAACATAACAGCCAATACAAAAGATAGCGTATAATCAACCAATGAGACAATAACAAGAAAGATATAGGGAGTGAAACGCAGTAAACAGCAAAAGGCTAGGACTGCTCCAAACGCTAACAACCCAAGCCTTCGCAAGGGAAGACAACCCGCTAACCCTACTAACCTTCAACCTTAATACGCGACCTCCACTCCTTCCTATCTAGAGTCATGTCCTCGGTGATGTGAAGCATAGCCAAGTCTTGTCTAATCACCTCTTCCCAATACTTCTTGGGTCTACCTCTACCCCTCCGCGTACCCTCTACCACCATTACCTCGCACCTCCTCACTGGGGCGTCTGCACTCCGTCTCTTCACATGTCCAAACCATCTCAGTCTCGCTTCCCTCAGCTTGTCCACCACAGAGGCCACTCCCACCTTCTCCCGGATAACCTCATTCCTAATCTTGTCGCTCCTAGTGTGCCCACACATCCATCTCAACATCCTCATCTCCGCAACATGCATTTTATGAACATGTGCGTTCTTAACTGGCCAACACTCCGCTCCATACAACAAGGCCGGTCTAACTACCACTCAAAATTTATAAGTGGTCTAGCATTACATGTAACCATGGTTTTGCCAGCTTTGGAGACAACACTAGTTGGGAGTATGTTTCCTTATAGAGTTCACGATCAATTATACTTCAGGTGTTAGGAAAGACCAATCATACTAATGAGTAAGTCACCCGTCTTATTTCATCTTTCATGTAGTTTAATGTGTTATTGGAAGTAGTATAAGATGAATGAAAAGTGAAATGAGAAGGCAACCGATTACACCTGAACTTACACAGAATACAGTCATACAGAACAAAGAAAGGGGTTAACTTGAGGGACAGGAACAGATGCCATAACTGGCAGTAAGAGTATGTTGTTCACTTTCACTTCTAATGATTGAAGATAAGTTTCTAGTGATGCTATTATATTTGGTGGTCTGGCTTTTAGCTTGCATATTCAAGAAGCTGCTTACCAACAATGACAAGTTGGAAGTGAAGTGGAGGCAATAAGCTTTTCCTGCTGGCCTCCTAGGAATGAATTCTCTGCTGGCCTCCTTTTCCTGCTAACCAAACTTAAGGAGGGAGAACACGTGTCTACTGATTTTCTTCTTTCCTCCATCTACATAAAAGAGTTATGCATGATGATTCCAACCTTTTCCATGCCAGGTTATTGTGTCTTAGATCAGCATGTCCAAGTCACCTCCTAGATATATGTGACCCTGCCATCTTTGATGGCCAAGTTAAAACTATGATTTGTCTCTATGCCGTTTATGCCAAATATTCTTACCTGTGAATAGGTCGGTTCATTTATCTGAAGGTTTCGCCCTATCAAATTTTACACTACACAACATCTTCTTAGATATTCTTTATTGTTGCATATCAATAGAGCCATTGAAGTAGACTAGTAAAATTCAGCTTCTCCACATGTTATAAAGAAACCACTTGATTGCTTATCACCCAAATGTTCCATTTCACCCTAACCTTTCAAGAGGAGCTTTTAGAATGCCTAGCACTCTTTTAATATTAACTTTTATAGTTAGCCAATCAACGTCACTGCAATGTTCTCTTAGTAACTCTTTGAATATTCTATGCTGTAGGGATCTATTCATATCTCAAATCTTAATGTCTAATGTATATAAAAGGCACTTTCTAAATGTTTTCTGGTTATCCACCTTTGTTCAGGGTAGGGTACAGATGGATCGCCAGGTTTCTTGCCCTTGGCTGTTATGCTATGCTGCTTATACCTGGTTTTATTCAAGGTCTGAAACATCTCAGATATGTCATCTGAACACCTGATTTTAAATATCTTGTTGACTTCATATTTTAGAATATAACGCCCATAAATAAATCATGCTTGTCTGATGCAGTTGGATATTACTATTTCTATTCCAGTCAAGTACTTAGAGGCATTGTTTATGGTGATCAACCGAGAAATAGGTATACTTTGTGGAATTCAGTCCTTATTTTCATAGGATGCTTGAGCATACTTTTGTATGCCTTCATGGATTTATACCTGGTTAAAGTCTCATGGTGCAGGCTAGATCTATACCTGCCGAAAAATATGAACGGGCCAAAGCCAGTTGTTGCATTTGTAACAGGTGGAGCATGGATCATTGGGTGCGTAATTAAGTCATTTCCTTCAATTACATCCATTTATCCTTACAACCGAGGAATATCCTATGTTGTAAAATCTAGTCTGAGATAATATGAGCTGCCAGCTTCTATCTGTATGCTAAGTGTGGAAACTGTTACATTTTCTTCACACCATTCACATTATAAGCATCGAAAGCTGATCTATTAGCTTTTCAGCATGAATGCTTGAGGATTATTATTCCTGCTGCTTACTATGCTACGTGGCTACACCGTAGAAGCTCTTATGCTTACATTGTAAACATTAATCAACACATAGTTAAAATAGTGACTCCTTCTCTTGTTTAAGCGAGCCAGTGACGGTTTGATAAAATTTTGTTCTTAGTTATTCTTTCTTCTTTGTGTTACAGCTACAAAGCTTGGGGTTCTCTTCTAGGACAACAATTGTCAGAAAGAGACATTATTGTGGCATGCATTGATTACAGGTGATTACTATTTCATCTGAGAAAACCAGTGCTTTTTTGGGCTTAATGTACATTTGCATGATGGATCGTTTAGATGTATGAGTTTTGTAGTTCATGTTCTCTATTTCTTGCGCATTTCTGAGTTATTAGTTTTTAGTTTTTTTGCTTTCGTAGGAAAGATTTAGGCATTTCATCTTATTTACCACATGATACGTTATCTGAAAAAAATATTACTATGTTTTTGCTGATATTCACTGAAGTTAGCTTTTTGGACACTTGGTATAATTTTTAAGTTCGCTAATACCTGTCTTGTAACTTTCACAACCTACAACAATCTTGTTCTGTGTAATGATACAATAGAACGAACTGGTCTACTATCAGAAAGGCAAAAGCAGAGTGTTGGTTTACCATATATGTGATGATGCATCTAAAGAGCATTACTTATTTTCTTTTCCTCATAAAATAATCTTTCTTGCATCCAAGCACAAAGATCTTTCTCACAATATAACTCCCAACTCATCCGAAAGGAGCCAGCTAATATGATTGGGAAATATTAATCTAACAAGTTGAAGAGGATTAAGAGAAGAACAATGTCCAAGATGTGATGTAAGCTTTGCGCAACCGAGGAAGAAAAATTCCAAGTCAAACTTTCTCCCGTTGTTTCTCTCACGTTGCATATACTATATGTTGGATCATTCGATGGACGCTTAAATTGTACTTGTATGCAGCCACTAGTTGGTTTTTGATAACTAAAGGTGTTACATTAATTGTTTGCAGAAATTTTCCTCAGGGGACAATTAGTGACATGGTTAAGGATGCTTCTCAAGGTATCTCCTTTGTTTGTAACAAGATAGCTGAATATGGAGGTGACCCGAACAGGTAGCCGAGTTGTTTTCTCCTTCATTCTCATGAATAATTCCCTCTAATTAAGAATGAAATATCATGGTTTATTCTTCTTCTAGAATTTACTTAATGGGACAATCCGCTGGTGCACATATTGCTACATGTGCTCTCTTGGAGCAGGCAATCAAGGAGACTGGTGCCGAACCAAGAGCTTCTTGGAGCACCACCCAAATAAAGACATATTTTGGTCTATCTGGAGGGTAAGTTCTTGTTCAAGTCCCTGGGACTACAAGGCTTAGAGTCTTTGCCACTTCTTCCTTTAGGTCTTCTAAAAACCTTAAATTCCCAGATGAAGTTAGAATTTCAATTGAACTGAGTCCAGATTTTGTTGTATTTAAACTGACGATCTATCTGAAACAACCTCTCCACCTATGAGGTAGGGGTAAGGTCTGTGTACACTAGGTATGTTGTTGTTGTTGAATGATATACGAAGTTCATTAGATTCCATTAAATTAATTTCATGATATTTCCTTATGATTTTCCATCAACTTGCAAGCACTGTCATTTCTGTTTCTCTTTGAGCTCAAAGCGTGTACGTAGCAATTGTTGCTATAGAAGCTATAAGTTGCTTAATAAGGTCACGGGCAAAATGATTAATGAAGTATCTCTTTTCTTGATTTTGGTAAGTGGAATTGATTGAACTAATACACCATTTTTCAACACATGAGCAGGTATAATATCCTTAAGCTTGTTGATCACTTCCATAGCCGAGGTTTGTACCGTTCAATTTTTCTAAGGTATATATATTACTGACTTCTGGTACATGAATGCTTTTACAAACGCATACTGCTATTAAATTTTTCCAGTACATATCGCTGATATTGTTTTTAGTACTTGCACAGTATAATGGAAGGGGAACAAGGTCTGAGACAATACTCACCAGAATTAATGGTTCAGGACCCAAACACAAAAAATGCTGTCTCTCTTCTTCCTCCTATGGTCCTTTTCCATGGTACTGCAGATTATTCCATTCCGTGTGATTCCAGGTCTGGACCTCCTCTTCATACACTCATTTACTGTACAATTCAGTTAATAAATAAAGAAATGTGTCATTCTTTTTGGGATTGACTAAAAACGGAAGGGTGTCACATAAAATGGGACGGAGAGAGTAACTTTTATGCTTTATAGTTTCAAGTTCACCATGAATGTCTGCTCGAAATACTAAGTTGGAATGAGTTTATCTGAACGAGATATTCAGTCCATTGCCATTCATTTTAATTCGACTAATTTGACTGGTTGAAGATTTTCTTATTAAATGGTAATTACTAATAGCATTGCATGTAGACCCTTAATACTTGCTAGTGTCCAACATTGGTTGAAGAATGAGTTGTTATATCAATCATCGCTTTCTGAACTAGCTTTTGAGGTTGAGTTAGTCCCATATTTCATTTTTAACAAGGTAACCGAAGTCAGAGTCATGAGCTAATTTTTGAGGTTAACTCAGGCCCCGAGGTCCAATAGCTGTCTTACTTTTTGTATGAACACCTCGTTGTCCTCAATTACCTGCCACCACCATCCCTATATATCCAATTCATTGGGACCTTTCATGTCTGTCTGTGGCCCTCTACCCATCATATATCAGAATTTTCGTTGCAAAACCTATTATTGCATCAACACAAGTCACAGGCGGAACCAATATAACCAAGAATGAAGATAGATGGTTTCGATTGCTCTCCCTTAATGCATAAATTCTCCATTTTGAGGCATTTCCACTGGATGCAGCCAGCTTATGTCACTAGGATATAAGATGTATAGGTTAGAACTTAGATACATAAACTATGGAGCAGAGCAAAACTGGTTAATTAATCGTAGAACATAGTGGCTGCATGTATTATGGAAAGGTTGCTAATGTACGTATTTCACTCAATTCAGCAAGAGTTTTGCTGATACTCTTAAAGCTCTCGGTGTCAAAGCAGAATGTATCCTATATGAAGGAAAGACACATACAGATTTGTTTCTTCAGGTAACTGATGCCTCATTTGCTTATATCGCGGAAAAGTTCTTGTACACATTATAGTCCTTCCCTTATCCGCGTTTGATTTTTTCCCTTCTGATTCTTGCTTTGCTAACGTTTAGGATCCAATGAGAGGTGGAATAGATGATATGCTAGATGATCTAATTACGCTGATTCATGGTGATAGCTCTGAAACCATCAGAGAAAATTCGACTCCAAGAAAACGACTTGTACCTGAGTTCATGTTGAAGATGGCTCGAAGTGTTAGCCCCTTTTAACAATCATTCTACTACTGTACCATAATCCATTGTGTTCACTTGGATCATTTTGAGCTCGATGAATCGCCAGAGCTTTCGATTAGATTAACTTTGATCCTCTTATTCCTTGTTTTAGTTAGTTTAAAGTGGACTTGCTAACAAAAGTAGCCATACAAATAGGTTATTCTTGGAAGGAAAAAAACCCTTCATTCAATTATTCTTATTGTAATATACTTCTAAGTATTTTTCTATTACCTATGTGTGTATTTTCCTATTTCAAAACCTTTTTTTCTAGCCAAATTGAAGTGAAGAGGATCCGATTGACCGAGAAATGAAAGATCTATCGTTTTAACACTCTAAGGGATCGTTTGGTAGAGTGTATAAGAATAATGTTGAATATGATGTATTAGTAATGCATGCATTAGTAGTAATGCTTGCATTATTTCTTATACATTGTTTGGTTTGATGTATTGGAAATAGCAAGCCTTGTATAAAGACTATTAAAAAATATTTGTTTACAAAAATACCCCCACATTATTATTATAATTAATATATTTATTATAATAATAATAATTATAATAATTATAATTATTATGTTTATTATTATTATTATAATAATAATAATAATTATTATGCTTAGAGGGTAGTTTTGTCATTAGTTAATCTAATGCATGCATTAAAACCATTGCATTGCTAATACCTAGAAATTCATGGTATTAGCAATACACACCTTAATACACAATAGAGTGTATAACTAATGCAAGCATTAGTTATACATAGGTTGGAAAAGAGCACCAAACAAGGTACTAGTAATACACAATGCTAATGCATGCGTTATTTTTCCTAATACAGTCTACCAAACGACCCCTGAAAGAAAGAAAACTTAAAGCATAGAAAGTGTCCTTAAGAGAAGAGAGTTATGGATAAACGAGCAAGAGGGACGAATGTGAAAAGGTAGATGCAAGATCCAAGGAGCTTTTTTCTCTAGGAAGATTGTGTTCGTGTCACACAAAAAGATTTATTTAAGCACTCTCTTTGAGTTTTTTATATAGTCGATATCAAAATTTGTTTTTTTGCATCTATCGATGATTTAATGATAATTCAGAAGATTTTTTCCGTAAAAAAGGGTCATGTTCCTATGGAAAAAAAAGTCTTAGAGGGTATTTGGATTGACTTAAAAGTTGGTCAAACCTATTTTAAAGTTAATTTTTTACTTTTGAAAGTGTTCAGCAAATATAAAAAATAATTTAAAATAATTCAAAAATGACTTAAAATAAGTCAAAAACAAAAAGTAGGTCTCCCTCTACTTTTTATTTTTTTGACTTAAAAGTAATTTCAATTTGACTTTTTTATTTTTAACTTAAAAACTACTTTTTTTAAATCAATCCAAACGGGCTCTTAGTTATCTTACATTACCTTAATTTATTATTTAATCATGATAAATTATTAAAATTGGTGTGAACATTTTATGCGCGTATAGACTAATCTACGGACTGATGAGACTATTCCATATATAATAAATTAGCTACTTCTCAACTTGGAAAAAACTTAGCACATGAAAAGTGGACCACAAGAAGTTTCATTTATGTCAATCCAATAAAAATAGTCTTTAACAACAATAAATATGCACATTAATAAAGAGAGGTGAACTTTTACTGACATTAGTTAATTGTCATTTGATCAAATGTCGCTATAAGCTTTAGGGACATTTATAAAGAGTGTAAATAATTGCCTTTAAAAGTACATATTTAGCGGCAATTACACTATTACTGTTAATTAATTATTGTTAAAGACCATTTGAGTCGGACACAAGTTCCATTTCTTAACATACAGAGATTTTAGTAGCTCGATTGATTTGCTACTTAAAAGTATTTTTACAAATTGATTAGTCATACACAAATATAACCACTCAAAAAATAAAACACTTTTCAAAATAAATTAATTTTAGAAATTTGACCAAACAAACTTATTCAAGACCGAAAACATCATAGTCATCAACTTGAGAGGACTTGACCAAGTAAAATATTATAAATTAAATATACAGAAAATTACAACCAAATATCATTCGGTCATCTAATTTATAAAATATATATACAATATATAGTGTATGGTATTTATTTTATACTAAACATGTATACATATTCGTATATCGAAGTATATATATAGTATACATATCATATACATAATATATATAGTACATATACAACGAAAATATAAAAATAATACATATTTTAATCATATCGATAAACTAGTTAGCGAAGGATATGTAAGTTTCCTATAAATGTTAGCCCAAGCCTCCCACCCCCCACCCCCCCAAAAAAATGGAGGTGATTTTTTTTTCAACAATAAAGGGTCCACAAATTTATGAATTCCTTATGAATGTTCCCTTGAGAAATATTATAAAAGGACTAGCATATAAGCTTGTTGATAAAAATATAATCATCTCATAGAAGATAATTAATTCCTTTTTGCTCCAATTTGATCTCCATGAATTACAAAGCATTATTCTTCTTAGCTTGTCTTATCATAATCGTCTGTTTATCCTCAGCAACTTCTAGGAGATTGCCAGGTGTAGTATTAATCCCTTTATTGTAATGTAATATACATGGACGGAGCTAGATAAGGTCAAGGGGTTCATCCCAACTCTCTTTAGTAGAAAATTATATTGTTTATATATAGTTGAAATTATTATTTTAAAAGTATATATAGTAGATGTTGAATCCCTATTGACTTCTTATTTCGTGTGTTTATTTCTTCATATTAATGAAAATTTCGACTGCGTCATTCATAATTTAACGGTACCGTTTAATATTTTTTATGTACATATAGTAGATGTTAAACCCCTTACTGACTTCTTAATTCGTATGCTTATTTCTTTATATATACTTGTTTGGCTATTAGAATTTTTCATGTTTTTTATTTAAAAAAATCACTTTATTTGAAAATCAGTGTTTGGTCATGAAAATTTCAAACTCACTTAAAGTAGTACTTGAAATTTGAAAAACACTCAAAATCTTATTTTCATTTTCACAATAGTAGACGTTTGATCATGTTTCAGTGTGAAAATAGAAAAAAATAATTTTTATTTTCAAAGTGAAAAATGATATATGGTTGTGTTTGACCGTGGAATAAATTAGAGGTGGTTTTTTTGAATTTTTGTGATTAATTTAGAGCGAAAAAGTGAATTTGTTGTGTTTGAAAATTCTGAAATCCCTGAAAAAAGTGAAAATACTTTTTTTTCCAGCATTTTATGGCTAAATTTCGGAGTTCGTAAAAAAAATTCATGGCCAAACGCCTACATCAAAACAACTAAATATTATGTACAAAAATTATAACTAATCACAGCTCCATCTTCAACTTCAACTTAAAAAGTTTCAAATAAAGTGAAAAGTATTTGAAATAGTACATAATATAGCTCATATATGTTTCAGGTAAATTAATCAAATTGAGTGATTTTGCTAGTTTTTAGAAAGGCATAAACATTAACGTACCTTTTAACTTGACCTCAGCTAACATTTATGCCCTCCAACTTTGAGTTTACATTCAAATTCTAAACATTTTATTAAGATTTCCAAATAAAAAAAATTTTAAAAAAAAAAATTCATAGCCAAGGGCCCACTACTAGTATTTTGATTTTTAACCTTAATTATTATTATTTTTCCAAATTTAAATGTTACTTGTATGATGTATAACTTAATTCCTCTTTAACTACAGGTTATAGATGCAATGCCTATAAATTTCGAGAAGAATCGTGTTCACCACGTAGATCCCTCTACCTTAGAGATTCTGAGAAACCATATATTCAACCACCAAATTCAATATCGTCACCTGGTAAAGTTTTGCGCAAAATATATTATTTCACCTGATATAGTTTATTATATGCAAAAGTTAAAAGAAAAAAAAGTTTTAAGTTATTGTGTGTGTTACTTCATGAGTTGATTAGTTGACCTATCTAGCGGTCCAACCCATCAAATTTTGGACGAGTTGGAAGGATTACATATTTCAATTGGCGAAGAACACGGTATGATGAGAGATGATAATCTTTATTGGATTTGAGATACACAATACAAATTATTTTATTTGGTAGGTACTATCGATGAAGCTACCGCGAAGGCTATGAACTTAGAAATGGAGAGCAATTTGAAGAAATGACCTTAAATCTTAGTGTACTGACCCCTAATCGAATTGTTTGGGATTCAGAAGTGGAAGAAATTGTTTTATCTACTAATAGTGGTCAAATTGGCATATTACCAAATCACGCCCCTATTGCCACAGCTGTAGATATAGGGATTTTGAGAATACGCCTTAACGACCAATGGTTAACGATGGCTCTGATGGGTGGTTTTGCTAGAATAGGAAATAATGAGATCACTGTTTTAGTAAATGATGCGGAGAAGGGTAGTGACATTAATCCACAAGAAGCTCAGCAAACTCTTGAAATAGCGGAAGCTAATGTGAAAAAGGCTGAAGGAAGGAGACAAAAAATTGAGGCAAATCTAGCTCTCCGACGAGCTAGAACACGGGTGGAGGCTAGCAATCCGATTTCATAACTAGTTGGTACGTTCGAATAATAAAAAGAAGTTCTCTTTCTAATCCTATTTAGATTCTGTCGGGTGAATACAATCAAATACAATCAAACAGAATCCAATTCTGATGCAAAAATTCAAATTAAAAAATGAAATAGAAAAGATACAAAATCAAAAAATAAATATCACTAAAGGTGGGTTGTAAACCTTATTAGATACCATTGACTCTGGTATCTAATAAGTTTTACCTACTATTGGATTTGTCTAGCAGCTACAACAACTCCTTTCAATCCCAACCGAACCACCGAAACTTCAATCTAGTAGCAAACCAACCAACCTATACTAGACAGATCATATTCAACAGCCAGAACCAACAGTATATCCTCATCAACCTCAGATCAACAAATAAGAGCAAGTAGATCAAATTTCACATAAGAAGGGTAAACCGATACAATCCACACATCACAGACAAAGATAAGGCAAATGCGATGCAAAATGCAATAATGATGTCATGTAGTCGTGATGCATGTCTGTCCTACGATACACATCTGTTGACGTAATCAGTCCGCGTTGAATACTCAAATCAGAACCCACGGGGGCCGCACATGGACCATGTATCACCGCCGGAACCAGATCCCATCGGCATCCAAATCGCTAGCCGGAGCTAGTCCATCTCATATATCTCTAGCCGGAGCTAGTCTCAACTGTGTCTCATATCCATCCATCCTCATATCAGTGTCTCAGAACTCATGCAACAGATAGTTCACACATGGGATGAATAATGAATATGCACATGTCATCAATCACAATCATATCACGATCACATCATAGTATTACACATCATCTGTTTCAACATCAATGTCTGTATCAATCATAGCCTACTCATGCTCTTCTATCCCCTCAATATGAGTTATCACATGACTTATTCAACAAATTCAAGTCACATATAACACATTTAGCTCGTTTTATTCCCCATCTTTCATTTACAACAATTCCAATCAACAAATAAAACTCATCCTCAATTCCCATTACTCCCCAACACAATTAGGAAAGTAGTCATGCGTAGTCTAAGAGTTTTACAAAGTTTGGAAGCCACTTGCCTTAAAACGAACTCCAAAAGTTACTTGACTTGAGCCCTTTCCTTTCCGAGTATAATCCGGATCACGATAATCTATTCAAACAATTATTCACAATCACAATTCGAGTCCAATGACACCAAAATCAAGAAATTTAGGGAAAAAGGGCAAAACGGTCCAAATGTCTCATACCGGAAAACGATACCCAAATTTGGAAATTTTTTATGTAAAATGATCCTTAAAGTATTTGGAAGCTAATGGTGAAAACCAATTTGAAAACGGAGTTGAAATCAATTCACAAACTCAATTTGAAGGAAAATCCACGTTCTTGAAGAAGCCTAAATTATTCGGATCCGAAACCCCGACTCGAAAATGAAATATCTCTTGAAAAACATCTTACCCATGCTTAGATAAGTTCAAATATGAAATTTCATCAAAAACGGAGTTAAGATCGACCTTGAAATTCTCAATTTATCAAACTTTAACTTTACCGGGAAAGTCCAAATTGTACGCGGTTAATATGATGAAAATAATCGATGAATCAATAATTTTATGTTAAAATCAGTTTACCCATAACATAAGGATCGTAAATATACCTTTTTCATCAAAAAGGGAGTCCAAATCGATAAAACCCCAATTTTTCCCAAGAGGTTTACGGATAAAAAACCAGATAAAGAAATTATGAGAAAATGTCGAATTGAAGATTGAATGCTAACCCTCATATTAATTCAAGAAGAAACCCGTAAGAATCACTCCATTCCGATCTCTAGAACTCCCGATATGCTCAAAATACCAAATGAACACAGTCTGAGATTTTTATAACAGTGCATGACTGTTATGCACCAGAAAAACAGCAGTTAAATCCTTCACTAAAAAGGCCGTAATTTCCTCATACGATAGTGAAATGACCCGATTCTTTTTTGTAAATGTCTTAAATAATGATACGGACCTGCTCGTTCAATCGGAGCTCAATTTCATGCTCGTTTGCCCAGTCAAATATCATTTCTACTCGGTAAACAATTATTTCTTATTTGCGATAAAAGTCCAATCTCGGGTTAGCGAAAATGCACCAAAATTTGCAGATAAGTCCTCTAATTCACGCTCAAAGTTTTAGAACCTTCGGAATGATTTTTTGATCTTTAAAACTAGTAATGAACCCTTTAGTTGCCACAATTTGCTGAAATAGTGTCAAAGCATCCAAGAAGTTTAAAAGCTCACCCAAAACTCATTTGGCACTTCCCGAACACAAACCAAATATGCTACTAGCTTGAAAATGACATTTCGGACTCAATGAAATCGTCGGAATTTGAATTCGAGGTCTCCTTGACCCGGTATCCGATAAGGCGTCAAGAAACTAACTTTAGGCTCAAAAACTCGAAACGCACTCGGGGCCTCTAAAATTCAACCAAGACTCATTCTAGACTTAGAATCACCCTCTGAATCCAACGGTGCCCTCGGAATTCCATTTCGAGCACCGGAACCTCGTTTGTTGACCAAAGTCAACTCTTGAGCAAAATTTCACAATTTTAGCAACTTAGGACCTCAAATCTTCGTTTTAACTCCAAATTCGACTCCATAAATTCTTATAGACCCGTTTCGACATTCTAAAACTGCTGGAATCGACGGAAATCCGATTTGAGTCTCGAAACTCCAAATGACTCGAAATAACACTTTTAACCAAACTTTAACTCTTAAAAACTCAACTTTCCAAAAACTCAACTTTTCATCAATTTTCCTCCAAACCAACTTCGAAAATACAACAATTAGGACTCGGGGCAACTATCGGGAGGGGTAAAACGGTCATTTTATGAAATTTCCAAAAATGACCTTTAGGGTCATTACAATACGCCTTAACGACCAATGGTTAACGATGGCTTTGATGGGTGGTTTTGCTAGAATAGGAAATAATGAGATCACTAATCTGTTTGGCCAAAGTTTTAAAATTAACTTATTTTGAAAAGTATTTTTATGTAAAAGTTCTTTTTGAACAAGCACTTTCAGTGAGGAGCTATTTGTTTAGGCCAATTAATATTTTTGAGCAACAATTGATGTTTCATCAAATTTCTAAAAAGTGTTTCTGGATATATTTTCTCAAAAAGTATTTCTCATACACTTTTTTTTGGTAAATAAATTACTTTATTTATCAGAATTAATATGCATTACACAAAGAGTCGCTTACAAATAGTGTCTAGATGTACATTATCAAAGTTAAAAGTGTTTATTAGTCAGGTGCAGTCAATTTTATATGTTTATTTATGTATTATATAAAAAATTTATTTACACTGACAATTTATATAGCTTATGTTTTTTTTTTCAAGATTACAGATTCATTATTTACACCCTTTCTTCTTTACATGTTTGCAGGTGGTGGATCATGAACAGAAGATCAATTGAGTAACAACAAAAAATATATTGAGCAAGAACTTAATATTATATTTATGTTAATTAAATATGGTGTTGGAGTTGGACAATTGTATGTTTGGAATTTGGATACTCTAGAATTGCTTAGTCCATGATAGATCTTCAATGGAGTTAAGCTAGTAATAAATACTCCAATACTTATGTTAATTAAGTTGAATTATGCTTGCACTATGTAATAATAAGGAATTAATACTTATGTTAATTAATGGAAATTAGCACTTTGTCCTTCAAATAATTGGTAATTTTTTTTATTTAGGACCTTTTGATTCCTGTTATAAGCATGTTTAACCTTCAATTGAATTAAACTCAATGGTACTGCACACTGGGATACCAGATACAAGGAAAGAGGAGAGCAAAATAGGAGATCAGAGGCGAGTGAGAGAGCCAAATACTTGCAAATTCATTTGAATACAGTGTATCAAAAATAAATTACACATAATTTTGACATAATATATCCGAGATACATGTATCTGGATGCGCGCACAAGAGATACATATGTATCTTGATGTATCAGGACGTGTAAGATACATGTATCCGAAGTCCAAAATCTGGTAAAATTCATAATATTATAAACTAACCCGAATATAAGTAATTAGCTCTTAAACAAGTGTGATTTCTATAATTACTGATCAATACATAAAGCCTTTTATTTGCCACTAATGAGTGTAATCGCACTCACTATGTCATGTCATCAAAATATTCCTATTTCATCAACCTTAAATAACATTATCAAAAGATTATATTTGCCTTTAAATATTGTAATTTAAATCCCTTGGAAGGAATAAACCCTTAACTCAATCTTTCTTATTGAAATATACTTCTAATATAAGTCTTTTTCTACTACCTCTGTGTGTTTGCTGTTACAAAACCTTTTTTCTAGCCTAATCAAATTGAAGCGGATTAATCAATTCACCAATAAATGAAAGATCCATCGTTTTAACATTCAAAAGAAAGATAAAAATTCCGTGTGATTCCATGTCTGGACCTCCTCTTCATGCACTTATTTACTGTACAATTCAGTTACTTAATATAGAAATGTATCATCCTTTTTGGGATCGACTAAAAACAGAAGGGTGTCATATAAATTGGGACAAAGTAACTTTTATGCTTTATGAATCGCCAGAGCTTTCGATTAGATTAACTTTGATCCTCTTTTTCCTTGTTTTAGTTAGTTTAAAGTGGACTTACTAACAAAAGTAACCATACAAATAGGTTATTCTTGGAAGGAAAAAATCCTTCATTCAATTATTCTTATTGTAATATACTTCTAAGTATTTTTCTATTACCTATGTGTGTGTTCCTATTTCAAATAGGTATATTTTATTTCATCCAAATATATTGATTTTTATCATCGACTCGTATTAGCACGTGCTTTATTACCATCATGCCCGATCTTTTAAACTTTTCAGATTGCAAAATTCAGCACACTTAATTAATATCATGGCAAATAAAGTCCATACAAAATTTAGTAGATAAAATTTACTTATATCATCTAATAAATATATGTCATATATCTTCACAAATAGTCAATTACATACATATTATTACCTTAATTTATTATTTAATCATGATAAATTATTTAAATTGATGTGAACATTTTATGCGCGTATAGACTAATCTACGGACCGGTGAGACTATTCTATAGATAATAAGAATAAATTAGCTACTTCTCGACTTGGAAAAATTTAGCACATGAAAAGTGGACCATATGAAGTATCATTTATGTCAATCCAATTCAAGCCCTATGAAAAAAAAAATCATAAAAATAATTTTTTGCGGCAATAAATATGCACATTAATAAAGAGAGCTAAAACTTTACCGGCATAAGTTTATCGCCATTGGATCAAATGTCGCTATAAGTTTTAGGGACATTTACAAAAAGTGTTAATAATTGCCTTTAAAAGTACATATTTAGCGGCAATTAATCTATTACTGTTAAAGATCATTTGAGTCAGATACAAGTTCCATTTCTTAACATACAGAGATTTCAATAGCTCGGTTGATTTGCTACTTAAAAGTGTTTTTGTAAATGATTAGCCAAACACAAATATAACTTCTCACCAAAAATAAATACTTTTCAAAATAAGTTAATTTTAGAAATTTAACGAAGCAAGCTTACTCAAGACTGAAAACATCATAGTCATCAACTTGAGAGGACTTGACCAACTAAAATAATATAAATCAAATGTTCGGAAAATTATAATCAAATATCATTCGATCATCTAATTTATATAATATATATAGTATATATATAACAGAAATATATAAATAATATATACTTTGATCATATTGATAAACTAATTAGCCGAAGAATGCGTAAGTTTCCTATAAATGTTAGCCCAAGAGTCAAGCCCTCAAAAAGGAAAAATGGAAGTGATTTTTTTTTCTTTTTTTTTTTGGTCATAGATTTTTTTTTTCCAACAAGAAAGGGTCCACACATTTATAAATTCCTTATCAATGATCCCTTGAGAAATATTATAAAAGGACTAGCATATAAGCTTATTGATTAAAATATAATCACCTCATATAAGATAATAAAATTAATTCCTTTTTGCTCCAATTTGATCTCCATGAATCACAAAGCATTATTCTTAGCTTTTTTTGTCATAATCCTCTGTCTATTCTCAGCAACCTCTAGAAGATTGACAGGTGTAGTATTAATCCCTTTATTGTAATGTTGTATAGGGACGGAGCTAGATAAAATCGAGGAGGTTTTTTAGTAGAAAATTATATTTTTTATATATAGTTTAACTTATTACTTTTTACGTATATATAGAAGATGTTAAACCTTCATTGACTTCTTATTTTGTGTGTCTATTTCTTTATATTAATGAAAATTCTGACTTCATCATTCGTAATGTAATTGTACCATTAGTTTCTTATTTTATACTAATTTTTTTATTTTTATAACAATAACTTCATTTAAAATATATTTCATGTTTAAATCATTTTTTGTTTTGTAGGAAAAGTATAATAAAACAAGCTAAATATTATTTATAAAAATTAAAATTAAACATAGCTTCATCTTCAACTTAAAATTTTTCAAATAAAGTGAAAAGTATTTGCAATAATACGTAGTAGCTAGTATATAAGATCTAATACTATCTATTTTGAGATTTTACTCTTTTATATGTTTCAGATAAATTAATCAAATTGGGTGATTTTACTAGCTTCTCGAAAGACATAATATATTAGCATGCTCTTTAACTTGAGTCCGGAGCCTAAAGGGCAAAAAAAATGGTAAAAAATTCCAAAAGGGCACATCACTTTTTATTTTAGCCAAAAGGGCAAAATCGCTGCGTCAGCAGCGATTTTCCTCTGACAAAATGACAAAATCGCTGCCCTAGCAGCGATTTCGTCTAAAAATAATTTTTATTTTTTTTATTAAAAATCGCTGCTTTTTTTTCTTTAAAAAAACTAAAACAGCACATCAAAAAAAAAATTAACCAAAAGGGCTTCTGACAAAACAAAGAATATACATCTCATGTACACAAAACAATGCTTCACTACTGTGGATATACATCTCATGTACATAAAAGAATATTAAATTCAGAAAAAAACTTTTTTTAAAAAATTCTTAACGAAATTCGCTGCTATAGCAGCGATTTTGAAGAAAAAAAAGTTTTTTCTTTTTTGATAAAATATGCAGCGATTTTTATTTTTGTTTTGTCAGAAGCCCTTTTGGTTAAATTTTTTTTTGATGTGCTGTTTTAGTTTTTTTAAAGAAAAAAAAGCAGCGATTTTTAATAAAAAAAATAAAAA
>NW_006239027.1:59475-75940 GCF_000226075.1 Solanum tuberosum | reverse complement strand
TAGAGTTTTTTTTTTTTTAAGTAAATTACTTTATTTATCGAATATGCATCGCACAAGGAGTCACTAACAAATGGTGTCTAGATGTACACTATCAAAATTTGAAGTGTTTACTTATCAACTGACAATTGTAATCAACTTTATATGTTTATTTAGGTATTATACCTAAAAATTATATACATTAACGATTTATATAATTTATGTTTTTTTAAAGATTACAGATCCATTATTTACACCATTTCTTCTTTACATGTTTGCAGCTCCTGGAGCATGAACAGAGATTGAGAAACAAAAAAGTTATATTGAGCAAGAACTTTATAATATATTTATATATGTTTAATTATATATGTTTTTTGAGTTGGACAATTGTATGTTTGGATCTCCATGATTGATCTTCAATGGAGTTAAGGTAATAATAAAGAATACTTATGTTTGATTTTTTGGTAATAAAGACATTTTATATATATCAAAGTAGGGAATTTATGAATAGCAGATTAGCAGCTAAGCAACTACACATGAGTTATAATTCCAGGATAATAATCAAGTTTCGCGGTCCGACTAGTTAACTTTGCCTTCAAGCTACCTCGCATCACCACCATCTGAATAATTTGTCTTGAGAGAACCGAAAATTTCTCTTCTTGGTCTAAAAGATTCGATTGCTCCTTTCCTGCCATATCGTATATATATATCTGGAATATCATATATAAGGAGAGTGGAGAGTACACTATAAGAAAAGTGTGAATTACATGGGGATTTTCCTGTGGATTAGTATGAAAATTTTGCAGGAAAATAAGTTTAATTTCCTACGGATTTTCATATTAATCCCCAGGAAAATTCCCATGTAATTCAAACTGTTCTTGTAGGGGTAGCCAGCGAGATACGAGAGGCGAGTGAGAGAGTCACTTGGATACATTGTATCTAAAACAAATTACACATAATTTTGACTATCTGGATGCACCATATACATGTATCCGAAGAACAAAATTTGATAAGACTCATAATATTGCAAACTAGCATGAATCTAAGTAATTAGCTCCTAAACTAGTGAGATATCACAAATAGTCAATTACATACATATTATTACCTTAATTTATTATTTAATCATGATAAATTATTTAAATTAATGTGAACATTTCATGCGCGTATAGACTAATCTAGTGACTGGTGAGACTATTCTATATATAATAAAAATAAATTAGCTGCTTCTCGACTTGGAATAAACTTAGCACATGAAAAGTGGACCACAAGAAGTTTCATTTATGTCAATACAATTCAAGCCCTAAGAAAAAAACAAAAATCATAAAAATAGTCTTTAACAACAATAAATATGTACATTAATAAAGAGA
This sequence comes from Solanum tuberosum, assembly GCF_000226075.1. NCBI lineage: Eukaryota > Viridiplantae > Streptophyta > Magnoliopsida > Solanales > Solanaceae > Solanum > Solanum tuberosum. The sequence goes on along the minus strand of NW_006239027.1, from coordinate 74,597 downwards.
GGTAAAACTTTTACTGGCATTAGTTAATTGTCATTGGATCAAATGTCGCTATAAGCTTTAGGGACATTTATAAAGAGTGTAAATAATTGCCTTTAAAAGTATATATTTAGCGGCAATTACACTATTACTGTTAATTAATTATTGTTAAAGACCATTTGAGTCGGACACAAGTTCCATTTCTTAACATACAAAGATTTTAGTAGCTCGATTGATTTGCTACTTAAAAGTATTTTTACAAATTGATTAGTCATACACAAATATAACCTCTCACAAAAAAAAAAACATTTTTCAAAATAAATTAATATTAGAAAGTTGACCAAACAAACTTATTCAAGACCGAAAACATCATAGTCATCAACAGAGGACTTGACCAAGTAAAATATTATAAATTAAATATACAAAAAATTACAACTAAATATCATTTTGTCATCTAATTTATAAAATATATATACAATATATAGTGTATGGTATTTATTTTATACTAAACATGTATACATATTCGTATATCGAAGTATATATATAGTATACATATCATATACATAATATATATAGTACATATACAACGAAAATATAAAAATAATACATATTTTAATCATATCGATAAACTAGTTAGCGAAGGATATGTAAGTTTCCTATAAATGTTAGCCCAAGCCTCCCACCCCCCACCCCCCCAAAAAAATGGAGGTGATTTTTTTTTCAACAATAAAGGGTCCACAAATTTATGAATTCCTTATGAATGTTCCCTTGAGAAATATTATAAAAGGACTAGCATATAAGCTTGTTGATAAAAATATAATCATCTCATAGAAGATAATTAATTCCTTTTTGCTCCAATTTGATCTCCATGAATTACAAAGCATTATTCTTAGCTTGTTTTATCATAATCCTCTGTTCATCCTCAGCAACCTCTAGGAGATTGCCAGGTGTAGTATTAATCCCTTTATTGTAATGTAATATACATGGACGGAACTAGATAAGGTCAAGAGGTTCATCCTAACTCTCTTCAGTAGAAAATTATATTGTTTATATATAGTTAAAATTATTTTTTTAAATGTATATATAGTAGATGTTGAATCCCTATTGACTTCTTATTTCGTGTGTTTATTTCTTCATATTAATGAAAATTTCGACTGCATCATTCATAATTTAACGGTACCGTTTAATATTTTTTATGTACATATAGTAGATGTTAAACCCCCCACTAACTTGTTAACTCGTATGCTTATTTCTTCATATATACTTGTTTGGCTATTAGAATTTTTCATTTTTTTTTCTTAAAAAAAAGTCACTTTATTTGAAAATCAGTGTTTGGTCATGAAAATTTCAAACTCACTTAAAGTAGTATTTGAAATTTGAAAAACACTCAAAATCTTATTTTCATTTTCACAATAGTAGACGTTTGATCATGTTTCAGTGTGAAAATAGAAAAAAATAATTTTTATTTTCAAAGTGAAAAATGATATATGGTTGTGTTTGACCGTGGAATAAATTAGAGGTGGTTTTTTTGAATTTTTGTGATTAATTTAGAGCGAAAAAGTGAATTTGTTGTGTTTGAAAATTCTGAAATCCCTGAAAAAAGTGAAAATACTTTTTTTTCCAGCATTTTATGGCTAAATTTCGGAGTTCGTAAAAAAAATTCATGGCCAAACGCCTACATCAAAACAACTAAATATTATGTACAAAAATTATAACTAATCACAGCTCCATCTTCAACTTCAACTTAAAAAGTTTCAAATAAAGTGAAAAGTATTTGAAATAGTACATAATATAGCTCATATATGTTTCAGGTAAATTAATCAAATTGAGTGATTTTGCTAGTTTTTAGAAAGGCATAAACATTAACATGCCTTTTAACTTGACCTCAGCTAACATTTATGCCCTCCAACATTGAGTTTACATTCAAATTCTAAACATTTTATTAAGATTTCCAAATAAAAAAAATTTTAAAAAAAAAAATTCATAGCCAAGGGCCCACTACTAGTATTTTGATTTTTAACCTTAATTATTATTATTTTTCCAAATTTAAATGTTACTTGTATGATGTATAACTTAATTCCTCTTTAACTACAGGTTATAGATGCAATGCCTATAAATTTCGAGAAGAATCGTGTTCACCACGTAGATCCCTCTACCTTAGATCTGCGAAACCATATATTCAACCACCAGATTCAATATCGTCACCTGGTAAAGTTTTGCGCAAAATTTATTATTTCACCTGATATAGTTTATTATATGCAAAAGTTAAAAGAAAAAAAAGTTTTAAGTTATTGTGTGTGTTACTTCATGAGTTGATTAGTTGACCTATCTAGCGGTCCAACCCATCAAATTTTGGACGAGTTGGAAGGATTACATATTTCAATTGGCGAAGAACACGGTATGATGAGAGATGATAATCTTTATTGGATTTGAGAATACGCCTTAACGACCAATGGTTAACGATGGCTTTGATGGGTGGTTTTGCTAGAATAGGAAATAATGAGATTACTAATCTGTTTGGCCAAAATTTTAAAATTAACTTATTTTGAAAAGTATTTTTATGTAAAAGTTTCTTTTTGAACAAGCACTTTCAGTGAGGAGCTATTTGTTTAGGCCAATTAATATTTTTGAGCAACAATTGATGTTTCATCAAATTTCTAAAAAGTGTTTTCGGATATATTTTCTCAAAAAGTATTTCTCATACACTCTTTTTTGGTAAATAAATTACTTTATTTATCAGAGTTAATATGCATTACACAAAGAGTCACTTACAAATAACCAAAAAATTACTTTATTTATCAGAGTTAATATGCATTACACAAAGAGTCACTTACAAATAGTGTCTAGAAGTACACTATCAAAGTTAAAAGTGCTTATTAGTTAGGTGCAACCAATTTTATATGTTTATTTATGTATTATATCAAAAAATTATTTACACTGACAATTTATATAGCTTATGTTTCTTTTTCAAGATTACAGATCCATTATTTACACCCTTTCTTCTTTACATGTTTGCAGATCGTGGATCATGAACAGAAGATTAATTGAGTAACAACAAAAATTATATTGAGCAACAACTTACTATTATATTTATGTTTAATTAAATATGGTGTTGGAGTTGGACAATTGTATGTTTGGAATTTGGGTACTCTAGAATTGCTTAGTCCATGATAGATCTTCAATGGAGTTAAGCTAGTAATAAATAATAATACTTATGTTAATTAAGTTGAATTATGCTTGCACTATGTAATTAATACTTATGTTAATTAAAGGAAATTAGCACTTTGTCCTTCAAATAATTGGTAAATTTTTTATTTAGGACCTTTTGATTCCTGGTATAAGCATGTTTAACCTTCAATTGAATTCAACTCAATGGTACTGCACACTGGGATACCAGCTACAAGGAGAGAGGAGAGCAAGATAGGAGAGAGGCGAGTGAGAGAGCCAAATACTTGCAAATTCATTTGAATACAGTGTATCTAAAATAATTTACACCTAATTTTGACATAATATATCCGAGATACATGTATCTGGATGCGCCGCACACAAGAGATACATATGTATCTTGATGTATCATGACGTGTAAGATACATGTATCCGAAGTCCAAAATCTGGTAAATTTCATATTATTATAAACTAACTCGAATATAAGTAATTAGCTCTTAAACAAGTGTGATCTCTATAATTACTCAATATATAAAGCCTTTTAATTATTTGCCACAAATGTGTGTATCGCACTCACTATGTCATGTCATCAAAATATTCCTATTTCATCAACCTTAAATAACATTATCAAAAGATTATATTTGCCTTTAAATATCGTAACTTAAATCCCTTGGAAGGAATAAACCCTTCACTCAATCTTTCTTATTGTAATATACTTCTAATATAAGTCTTTTTCTACTACCTCTGTGTGTTGCTGTTACAAAACCTTTTTTCTAGCCTAATCAAATTGAAGCGGATTAATCAATTCACCAATAAATGAAAGATCTATCGTTTTAACATTCAAAATAAAGAATGTTAAGGTATCTTTTCATTCATTTAGGTATTGATTATTATGGTCGACTCGTCTTAGCATGTGTTTTGTTACCGATCCTTTAAACTTTTCAGCGCACGCCCCTACGATAGCAAAATTCAGCACGCATAATATCATGGGAAATAAAGTCCATACAAAATTTAGTAGATAAAATTCATCTAATAAATATATGAATATAATAATTATTACTAAATTATAGTCAAATACATATATACTTGTTACCTTAATTTATTATTTAATCGTAATAAATTAGCAAAATTAATGTAAACACTCGATACACATATATAGAGCAAATTGTCAGAATGATTGTTATGATTCTAACATAATCTAATAACTTTGATTCAATTTTTATTACATTATTTTTTTATTAGCCTGTTAAAAATATCTTTCCATAACTATTTTTCATAGAAATAATATCCATCAACTTCACAAGGACAAGTCCAGCCCTAGAAAGAAACAAAAAATGGAAAAAGAAAGGCATATTTAATACTCCCACACGACTCTTTTATATGTTATTATTTCTGTTATTTTTAAAAATATTTATTCGCATTCAATTCATTGTTTACGTCAAATAATATAACTTACTGTAATTAAGCAATTTAATCGAGTAAATATATTTATATCAATAAACTATAATTAAGTGATGGTACTTATGTATATACAACCGTATAGTCAAATGCATATTTAGAATTTCGAGATGATGAATGCATTATTATGAAAAGGTGAATCTAAGATAGGAGATCAGAGGCGAGTGAGAGAGCCAAATACTTGCAAATTCATTTGAATACAATGTATCTAAAATAAATTACACATAATTTTGACATAATATATCCGAGATACATGTATCTGGATGCGCACACAAGCGATACATATGTATCTTGATGTATCATGACGTGTAAGATACATGTATCTGAAGTCCAAAATATGGTAAAATTCATATTATTATAAACTAGCCCGAATATAAGTAATTAGCTCTTAAACAAGTGTGATTTCTATAATTACTCAATATATAAAGCCTTTTATTTGCCACTAATGAGTGTAATCGCACTCACTATGTCATGTCATCAAAATATTCCTATTTCATCAACCTTAAATAACATTATCAAAAGATTATAGTATTTGCCTTTAAATATTGTAATTTAAATCCCTTGGAAGGAATAAACCCTTCACTCAATCATCCTTATTGTAATATACTTCTAATATAAGTCTTTCCCTACTATCTCTGTGTGTTGCTGTTACAAAACCTTTTTTCTAGCCTAATCAAATCGAAGCGGATTAATCGATTCACCAATAAATGAAAGATCTATCGTTTTAACATTCAAAACAAAGAAAAAAATTCCGTGTGATTCCAGGTCTGGACCTGGAATCACTTATTTACTGTACAATTCAGTTACTTAATTTAGAAATGTGTCATTCTTTTTTAGATTAACTAAAAACGGAAGGGTGTCACATAAATTGGGACGGAGAGAGTTTATGCTTTATAGTTTCAAGTTCACCATGAGTATTTGCTCGATATACTAAGTTGGAATGAGTTTATCTGAACTAGATATTCAGGCCATTGCCATTCATTTTAGTTCAACTAATTTGACTGGTTGAAGATTTCCTTAGTAAATGGTAATTACTAATAGCATTTCATGTAGACCCTTAATACTTGCTAAGTGTCCAACATTGGTTGAGGAATGAGTTGTTATATCAATCATCACTATCTGAGCTAGCTTTTGAGGTTGAGTTAGGCCCGATACTTTTAAAGCTCTCGGTGTCAAAGCAGAAGTCGACTCCAAGAAAACAACTTGTACCTGAGTTCATGTTGTAATATACTTCTAAGTATTTTTCTATTACCTATGTGTGTGTTCCTATTTCAAATAGGTATATTTTATTTCATCCAAATATATTAATTTTTATCATCGACTCGTATTAGCACGTGCTTTATTACCATCATGCCCGATCTTTTAAACTTTCAGATTGCAAAATTCAGCACACTTAATTAATATCATGGCAAATAAATTCCATACAAAATTTAGTAGATAAAAATTACTTATATCATCTAATAAATATATGTCATATATTTTCTCAAATAGTCAATTACATACATATTATTACCTTAATTTATTATTTAATCATGATAAATTATTTAAATTGATGTGAACATTTTATGCGCGTATAGACTAATCTACGGACCAGTGAGACTATTCTATATATAATAAATTAGCTACTTCTCGACTTGGAAAAAACTTAGCACATGAAAAGTGGACCATAAGAAGTTTCATTGATGTCAATCCAATTCAAGCCCTAAGAAAAAAAAAACAAAAATCATAAAAATATTTTTTAGCGACAATAAATATGCACATTAATAAAGAGAGCTAAAACTTTTAGAGACATTAGTTAACCGTCATTGGATCCAATGTCGCTATAAGCTTTAAGGACGTTTACAAGGAGTGTTAATAATTGCCTTTAAAAGCACATATCTAAGTGGCAATTAAGCTATTACTGTTAAAGATCATTTGAGTCAGACACAAGTTCCATTTCTTAACATATAGAGATTTTAATAGTTCGGTTGATTTGCTACTTAAAAGTGTTTTTGAAAATGATTAGCCAGACACAAATATAACTTCTCACCAAAAGTAAATACTTTTCAAAATAAGTTAATTTTAGAAATTTAACGAAGCAAGCTTACTCAAGACTGAAAACATCATATTCATCAACTTGAGAGGACTTGACCAACTAAAACAATATAAATCAAATGTTCGGAAAATTATAATCAACTATCATTCGGTCATCTAATTTATATAATATATATAGTACATATACAACAGAAATATATAAATAATATATACTTTGATCATATTGATAAACTAATTAGCCGAAGAATGCGTAAGTTTCCTATAAATGTTATCCCAAGAGTCAAGCCCTCAAAAAGGAAAAATGGAAGTGCTTTTTTTCTTCTTTTTTTTGGTCATAGATTTTTTTTTTCCAACAATAAAGGGTCCACACATTTATAAATTCCTTATCAATGATCCCTTGAGAAATATTATAAAAGGACTAGCATATAAGCTTATTGATTAAAATATAATCACCTCATATAAGATAATAAAATTAATTCCTTTTTGCTCCAATTTGATCTCCATGAATCACAAAGCATTATTCTTAGCTTTTTTTGTCATAATCCTCTGTCTATTCTCAGCAACCTCTAGAAGATTGACAGGTGTAGTATTAATCCCTTGATTGTAATGTTGTATAGGGACGGAGCTAGATAAAATCGAGAAGGTTTTTTAGTAGAAAATTATATTTTTTATATATAGTTTAACTTATTACTTTTTACGTATATATAGAAGATGTTAAACCTTCATTGACTTCTTATTTTGTGTTTCTATTTCTTTATATTAATGAAAATTCTGACTTCATCATTCGTAATATAATTGTACCATTAGTTTCTTATTTTATACTAAATTTTTTATTTTTATAACAATAACTTCATTTAAAATATATTTCATGTTTAAATCATTTTTTGTTTTGTAGGAAAAGTATAATAAAACAAGCTAAGTATTATTTATAAAAATTAAAATTAAACATAGCTTCATCTTCAACTTAAAATTTTTCAAATAAAGTGAAAAGTATTTGCAATAATACGTAGTAGCTAGTATATAAGATCTAATACTATCTATTTTGAGATTTTACTCTTTTATATGTTTCAGATAAATTAATCAAATTGGGTGATTTTACTAGCTTCTCGAAAGACATAATATATTAGCATGCTCTTTAACTTGAGTCCGGAGCCTAAAGGGCAAAAAAAATGGTAAAAAATTCCAAAAGGGCACATCACTTTTTATTTTAGCCAAAAGGGCAAAATCGCTGCGTTATATTATTTTATTTATCTCAATTTATTTGATATAGTTTATGATATGCAAAGGTTATAGGAAAAAAAAATTAAATTATTGTGTATGTTACTTCACGGACTGATTAGTTGACATATCCAGTGGCCCAACCCATTAAATTTTGGACGAGTTGGAAGGGTTATATATTTCAAATTGCAAAAAACATGGTATGATCGATGAGAGATGGTAATCTTTGTTGGTTTTGAAATACATAATTTAATCTGTATGACCTAATTTTTAAAATAACCTTATTTTGAAACGTATTTTTATGTGAAAAAATTATTTTTGAACAAGCACTTTTGGTGAGGAGCTATTTGTTTTGGCCAATTAGTATTTGATCGAATTTCTAAAAGATGTTTTTGTATATATTTTCTCAAAAGTATTTCTCATAATTTTATTTTATTTTAAGTAAATTACTTTATTTATCGAATATGCATCGCACAAGGAGTCACTAACAAATGGTGTCTAGATGTACACTATCAAAATTTGAAGTGTTTACTTATCAACTGACAATTGTAATCAACTTTATATGTTTATTTAGGTATTATACCTAAAAATTATATACATTAACGATTTATATAATTTATGTTTTTTTAAAGATTACAGATCCATTATTTACACCATTTCTTCTTTACATGTTTGCAGCTCCTGGAGCATGAACAGAGATTGAGAAACAAAAAAGTTATATTGAGCAAGAACTTTATAATGAACAGAGATTGAGTAACAAAAAAGTTATATTGAGCAAGAACTTTATATTATATTTATATATGTTTAATTAAATATGTTTTTTGAGTTGGACAATTGTATGTTTGGATCTCCATGAAAGATCTTCAATGGAGTTAAGGTAATAATAAAGAATACTTATGTTTGATTTTTTGGTTATAAAGACATTTTATATATATCAAAGTAGGGAATTTATGAATAGCAGCTAAGCAACTACACATGAGTTATAATTCCAGGATAATAATCAAGTTTCGCGGTCTGACTAGTTAACTTTGCCTTCAAGCTACCTCGCATCACCACCATCTGAATAATTTGTCTTGAGAGAACCAAAAATTTCTCTTCTTGGTCTAAAAGACTCGATTGCTCCTTTCGTGCCATATCGTATATATTGTACCAGCTACAGTGATTCTAAATAGTTCAGCATGTGCATTCTTCCCATTAAAGAATACTTATGTTAATTAAGTTGAATTATGCTTGCACTTTGTAATTAGTAAGGAATTAATACTTATGTTAATTAGGGATATTTAGCACTTTTAGTCCTTCAAATAATTCGTAAATTTTGATCTAGGACCTTTTGATTTTTTGTATAAGCATGTTTAGTCTTCAATTTAATGGTATTGCACACTTTTGATCCCTCCGGTTGTGAGTTTAACAAATTATTTAATGTTGAATCATTCAATTAGTGGGACCGACAGCACACATTTTAATTAGTTAATTGAAAGTTATAATGTGCTTGACAAAATATTAATAACACAAGTTTTAGTTAATCCTATTTTATATATTCCAACCACATATTACCGACTTCAGCTAACAAAAATTGTCAAATCCCACGAGTAAGATCTGAACAGGATTGGTTATACATAAATCTTACTTCTATTTATGTGAGATATAAAAAATTAAAGGCTACTTATGATAGTCGCTCAGCTGAAGAAAAAAAAAGGTAAATATTAGCTCCATGTAATATAACTACAATCATTCAATTTTAATCACCAATAGTTAATGTCCATTGAGTTTAAGCCCTATGCTCAAGTATTGAGTTGGTGAGAGAAGGAGAGACGCAAGTAAGATTCTCATATATATACAAATCACACTAAATATATATATATATATATATATATCTGGAATATCATATATAAGGAGAGTGGAGAACACACTATAAGAAAAGTGTGAATTACATGAGGATTTTCCTGTGGATTAGTATGAAAATTTTGCAGGAAAATAAGTTTAATTTCCTACGGATTTTCATATTAATCCCCAGGAAAATTCTCATGTAATTCACACTGTTCTTGTAGTGGTAGCCAGCGAGATACGAGAGGCGAGTGAGAGAGTCACTTGGATACATTGTATCTAAAACAAATTACACATAATTTTGACCATCTGGATGCACCATATACATGTATCCGAAGAACAAAATTTGGTAAGACTCATAATATTGCAAACTAGCATGAATCTAAGTAATTAGCTCCTAAACTAGTGAGATTTCACAAATAGTCAATTACATACATATTATTACCTTAATTTATTATTTAATCATGATAAATTATTTAAATTGATGTGAACATTTCATGCGCGTAAAGACTAATCTACTGACTGGTGAGACTATATATAATAAAAATAAATTAGCTACTTCTCGACTTGGAAAAAACTTAGCACATGAAAAGTGGACCAAAAGAAGTTTCATTTATGTCAATCCAATTCAAGCCCTAAAAAAAAATAAAAAATCATAAAAATAGTCTTTAACAACAATAAATATGTGCATTAATAAAGAGAGGTAAATCTTTTACTGGCATTAGTTAATTGTCATTGGATCAAATGTCGCTATAAGCTTTAGGGACATTTATAAAGAGTGTAAATAATTGCCTTGCGGCAATTAAACTATTACTGTTAATTAATTATTGTTAAAGACCATTTGAGTCAGACACAAGTTCCATTTCTTAACATACAGAGATTTTAGTAGCTCGATTGATTTGCTACTTAAAAGTATTTTTACAAATTGATTAGTCATACACAAATATAACCTCTCACAAAAAATAAAACATTTTTCAAAATAAATTAATTTTAGAAAGTTGACCAAACAAACTTATTCAAGACCGAAAACATCATAGTCATCAACAGAGGACTTGACCAAGTAAAATATTATAAATTAAATATCATTTTCTCATCTGATTTATAAAATATATATACAATATATAGTGTATGGTATTTATTTTATACTAAACATGTATACATATTCGTATATCGAAGTATATATATAGTATACATATCATATACATAATATATATAGTACATATACAACGAAAATATAAAAATAATACATATTTTAATCATATCGATAAACTAGTTAGCGAAGGATATGTAAGTTTCCTATAAATGTTAGCCCAAGCCTCCCACCCCCCACCCCCCCAAAAAAATGGAGGTGATTTTTTTTTCAACAATAAAGGGTCCACAAATTTATGAATTCCTTATGAATGTTCCCTTGAGAAATATTATAAAAGGACTAGCATATAAGCTTGTTGATAAAAATATAATCATCTCATAGAAGATAATTAATTCCTTTTTGCTCCAATTTGATCTCCATGAATTACAAAGCATTATTCTTAGTCTTGTTTTATCATAATCCTCTGTTCATCCTCAGCAACCTCTAGGAGATTGCCAGGTGTAGTATTAATCCCTTTATTGTAATGTAATATACATGGACGGAGCTAGATAAGTTCGAGAGGTTCATCCTAACTCTCTTTAGTAGAAAATAATATTGTTTATATATAGTTAAAATTATTATTTTAAAAGTATATATAGTAGATGTTGAATCCCTATTGACTTCTTATTTCGTGTGTTTATTTCTTCATATTAATGAAAATTCTGACTGCGTCATTCATAATTTAACGTTACCACTTAATATTTTTTATGTACATATAGTAGATGTTAAACCCCTCACTGACTTCTTAATTCGTATGCTTATTTCTTTATATATACTTGTTTGGCTATTAGAATTATTCATGTTTTTTTCTTTAAAAAAAGTCACTTTATTTGAAAATCAGTGTTTGGTCATGAAAATTTCAAACTCACTTAAAGTAGTATTTGAAATTTGAAAAACACTCAAAATCTTATTTTCCTTTTCACAATAGTAGACGTTTGACCATTTTCAGTGTGAAAATAGAAAAAAATAATTTTTATTTTCAAAATGAAAAATGATATATGGTTGTGTTTGACCATGGAATAAATTATAGGTGGTTTTTTGAATTTTTGTGATTAATTTAGAGCGAAAAAGTGAATTTGTTGTGTTTGAAAATTCTGAAATCCCTGAAAAAAGTTAAAATACTTTCTTTTTTTCAGAATTTTATGGCTAAACATATTTATTGGAGTTCGTAAAAAATTTCATGGCCAAACACCTACATAAAAACAACTAAATACTATTTACTAAAATTATAACTAATCACAGCACCATCTTCAACTTCAACTTAAAAAGTTTCAAATAAAGTGAAAAGTATTTGAAATAGTACATAATAGCTCATATATGTTTCAGGTAAATTAATCAAATTGAGTGATTTTGCTAGTTTTTAGAAAGGCATACACATTAACATGCCTTTTAACTTGGCCTCAGCTAACATTTATGCTCTCCAACTTTGAGTGTACATTACACAACTCAAACTTTAAGATTTCCAAATAAAAATAATTTTTTAAAAAGCTCATAGCCAAGGGCCCACTACTAGTATTTTGATTTTTAACCTTAATTATTAGTATTATTTTTCCAAATTTAAATGTTACTTGTATGATGTATAACTTAATTCCTCTTTAACTATAGGTTATAGATGCAATGACTATAAATTTCGAGAAGAATCGTGTTCACCACGTAGATCCCTCTACCTTAGAGATTTTGAGGAACCAATCCAAGCACCAGATTCAATATCGCCACCTGGTAAAGTTTTGCACAAAATATATTATTTTACTTGTCTCAATTTATTTGGTATAGTTTATTATATGCAAAAGTTAAAAGAAACAAAAAGTTTTAAGTTATTGTGTGTGTTACTTCACGAGTTGATTAGTTGACCTATTTAGCAGTCCAATCCATCAAATTTTGGACGAGTTAGAAGGATTACATATTTCAATTGGCGAAGAACACGGTATGATGAGAGATGATAATCTTTATTGGATTTGAGATACACAATTTAATCTGTTTGGCCAAACTTTTAAAATTAACTTATTTTGAAAAGTATTTTTATGTAAAAGTTTCTTTTTGAACAAGCACTTTCAGTGAGGAGCTATTTGTTTAGGCCAATAAATATTTTTGAGCAACAATTGATGTTTCATCAAATTTCTAAAAAGTATTTTTGGATATATTTTCTCAAAAAGTATTTCTCATACACTTTTTTTTTGGTAAATAAAATACTTTATTTATCAGAGTTAATATGCATTACACAAAGAGTCACTTACAAATAGTGTCTAGAAGTACACTATCAAAGTTAAAAGTGCTTATTAGTTAGGTGCAGTCAATTTTATATGTTTATTTATGTATTATATCAAATTATTTACACTAACAATTTATATAGCTTATGTTATTTTTCAAGATTACAGATCCATTATTTACACCCTTTCTTCTTTACATGTTTGCAGATCGTGGATCATGAACAGAATATTAATTGAGTAACAACAAAAATTATATTGAGCAAGAACTTAATATTATATTTATGTTTAATTAAATATGGTGTTGGAGTTGGACAATTGTATGTTTGGAATTTGGATACTCTAGAATTGCTTAGTCCATGATAGATCTTCAATGGAGTTAAGCTAGTAATAAATACTCCCAATACTTATGTTAATTAAGTTGAATTATGCTTGCACTATGTAATTAATAAGGAATTAATACTTATGTTAATTAAGGGAAATTAGCACTTTGTCCTTCAAATAATTGGTAAATTTTTTATTTAGGACCTTTTGATTCCTATTATAAGCATGTTTAACCTTCAATTGAATTAAACTCAATGGTACTGCACATTGGGATACCAGATACATGGAGAGAGGAGAGCAAGATAGGAGATCATAGGCGAGTGAGAGAACCAAATACTTGCAAATTCATTTAAATACAGTGTATCTAAAATAAATTACACCTAATTTTAGCATAATATATCCGAGATACATGTATCTGGATGCGTGCACAAGAGATACATATGTATCTTGATGTATCAGGACGTGTAAGATACATGTATCCGAAGTCCAAAATCTGATAAAATTCATAATATTATAAACTAACCCGAATATAAGTAATTAGCTCTTAAACAAGTGTGATTTCTATAATTACTCAATATATAAAGCCTTTTATTTACCACTAATGAGTGTATCGCACTCACTATGTCATGTCATCAAAATATTCCTATTTCATCAATAAATAACATTATCAAAAGATTATATTTGCCTTTAAATATTGTAATTTAAATCCCTTGGAAGGAATAAACCCTTCACTCAATTATTCTTATTGTAATATACTTCTAAATCTTTTTCTACTACCTCCGTGTGTTGCTGTTACAAAACCTTTTTTCTAGCCTAATCAAATTGAAGCGGATTTTTTAACATTCAAAAGAAAGAAAAAAATTCAAAGCATAGAAAGTTTCATTAAGATGAGAGAGCTATAGATAAACGAGCAAGAGGGAGGAATGTGAAAAGGTAGATGCAAGGTGCTCTTTTCTCTAGGAAGATTGTGTACGTCTCACTCAAAAAAATTTATCTAAGCAATCTTTTTGAGTTTTTCATATAGGCGATATCAAAATTTGCTTTTTGTGTCTATCGATAATGTGATGATAATTCAGAAGATATTTTTCACAAAAAAGGGTCATGTTTCTATGGGTTCTAGTGTTAAAGTTATTCCCTCGATATAGTTAGATGTAAATCAACTATACTATCCAATGAATTTTCTAAAATCAAATGACACAAAGCGAACTAGAATAGGTTGATTGATCCAGATAACAAAATACTTCAACCTATTTCACCAAGTAGTGCTAACTTTTCCCTTTATATGATAACTCACATTTATGTCAATTCTGACCGATCTAGCCATTGAACCTTTTGATTATAGTATAATATTGTCAGATTCGAACATAAGACTACTTTATTTGTTAATGGAATCTGTTATCTTGTACTATTATTTAGAAAATAGTTTAGAAACTTGTTCCTATATATATATAATAATAAAAAAAGGATAAGGGTCTGAAAAATATCCCAACTTTGGTCGGATTTGTTGTTGCGATACTAAACTTTCATGAGGACCTATTACCTCCCTAGACTATTTAATACTGTATTTTAAACATATATATTTGCCCACGTGGACATAAAAAATAATGCAAAATTATAAATAGTAATGTGTCCACGTGGGCACATATATACATTTAAAATACACTATTAAGTAGTTCAGGGGGTAAAAAATACGGTATTAAATAGTCTAGGGACGTAATAGGTCCTTCTGAAAGTTTAGTATCGCAACAGCAAATCCGACCAAAGTTGAGGTATTTTTCAGACCCTTATCC
>NW_006239027.1:48845-58267 GCF_000226075.1 Solanum tuberosum | reverse complement strand
ATGAAAGTTTAGTATCGCAACAACAAATTCGATCAAAGTTGGGGTATTTTTCAGACCCTTATCCCAAAAAAAAAGGTATCTTTTCATTCATTTAGGTATTGATTATTATGGTCGACTCGTCTTAGCATGTGTGTTGTTACCGATCCTTTAGACTTTTTAGCGCACACCCCTACGATAGCAAAATTCAGCACGCATAATATCATGGGAAATAAAGTCCATACAAAATTTAGTAGATAAAATTCATCTAATACATATATGAATATAATAATTATTACTAAATTATAGTCAAATACATATATACTTATTACCTTAATTTATATTTAATCGTAATAATTATCAAAATTAATGTAAACACTCGATACACATATATAGAGCAAATTGTCAGAATGATTGTTATGATTCTAACATAATCTAATAACTTTGATTCAATTTTTATTACATTATTTTTTTATTAGCCTGTTAAAAATATCTTTCCATAACTATTTTTCATAGAAATAATATCCATCAACTTCACAAGGACAAGTCCAGCCCTAGAAAGAAACAAAAAATGGAAAAAGAAAGGCATATTTAATACCCCCACACGACTCTTTTATATGTTATTATTTCTGTTATTTTTAAAAATATTTATTCGCATTCAATGTTTACGTCAAATAATATAACTTCTGTAATTAAGCAATTTAATCGAGTAAATATATTTATATCAATAAATTATAATTAAGTGATAGTACTTATGTATATACAAACGTATAGTCAAATGCATATCCAGAATTTCGAGATGATGAATGCATTATTATGAAAAGGTGGATCTAAGATATAAATTTAATCAATTTGACATTTAGGTTCTTATCATTGAAAACAGTTACTTACAATTTTAAAACTATAGGTCCAATTTTTTTTTTTATATATATATATATGGAAAAAGGTCTGAAATATATCCGAACTTTGACCGAAATTGTTGTAACAATATCGAACTTTGGAAAGAACCCTTTACCTCCGCCCCCGCCCCCCCGCACTATTTAATAGTGTATTTTAAAGGTATATACCACATGGACATTATAAATATTGCATAATTATAAATAGTAATATGTCCACGTGGCCACATATATACCTTTAAAATACATTATTAAATAGTGCGGGGGGGGGGGGGTAAAAGGTCCTCCATAAAGTTTGGTATCGTAACAGCAATTCCGGCCAAAGTTGGAGTATTTTTCAGACCCTTATCCCTTCTTTTTTTTAAAAAAAAAGGCAATGTGTCTATTAATTTCTTATATATTAGTTAAAACGCCAAAAGTGCTATCGAACCACTTGGAGATGTGTTATCCAATTTTAAGAAGAAAAATAAAACAAGATAGATATAAAATTCAAATTTCTAACCTCTCGTGCACCAAATCATCATCGTATTACATAATACTTCGAGTGTGGGTTCACACATCTATATTTTTTAAAAAAATTAAAAAATATAACACTATTATAAATAATTTCGAAAGGAGAGCATGAGTTCACGTGAACCCCGTGACCCCATCCTCCCTACGCCCCCTGCGTATAATATAGTATGTCATGCATCTACTCATTTGATATGTTTTGAATAAACAATATGGAATTATATATGCCATTAATTAATAATTATGACATTATTTTTATAACAATATCAAGATAAAATCTAAAATTAAATGGTCCACACATTTGTGAATTCCTTAGCATTGCCCCTTTAGGAATATTATAAAAGGGCTAGCTATAAGTTTATTGATTAATTAAGCAATACATCATATACATATCTTGTAGAAAATTCCCTTTTCTCCATAGCTTTTAAGTCATGAATCACAAAGCCTTTTCTTTATTATTCATAGCTTTTTTTGTCTTAATTTTTTGTTTTTCCTCAGCAACCTCCAGGAGATTGTTAGGTATGGTAATCCCTTCTTTTTTCTTTTTCTTTTTGTTTCTTATAAGTTGTCCAATATGAAGGTCTGATTAAATTTGGATTTGCGTTGGAAATTTTATATTGAGGGTGAAATATTTTTTTAACAAAGATAATTTTCATACAAAGGGCTCAAACTCAAGATTTATGATTAAGAAAAAGTATAATTACTACTTTGCCACAACTTCGATCGCTCGGAATACTTTTCTTCCCTTTTACCTTAAAACCCAAGAGGGGAAAAATATTGATCTTTTAGTTGAATTAAGTTGAAGGGCCTACTTGTCCATGATTTTTTTTTCTATTTCTCTAAAAAAAAAACAGGGAATTTGAAAACATTGTTTGGCTATATATTGAGTTGATTTTTTTAAAAATAAATTTAAAGATGAGTTTCAATTTTGAAAAAAATAATAGTTTTGACAAGTTCTTTTAAGTGAAAATTATAAATGTCCAAACACAACTTTAACCTTCAAGATAAAAAATAAAAATAAAAAGAATCAACTATTTTTTGAAAATCACATTTTTTACGTTCAAAAGTCTATGAAAATCTTATGTACGAAGATTGTCAATATATAAAAATTAAACTATTATACTTTACAAACAACAATATTGACATATAAAATCTAGAACAAAAGATAATGTCATATTTTAATTGCATTAATATACCTTCGTTGGTTTAATTTTTTGAGAAATAATATTTTATGCTTATTTTTTTTTATTTTTTTTTGGAATTAATATTTGCAGAAGAAGATAGAAAAGTCCCTCAAGGAAGTTTACCATATCGTCCATCACAAAAAGAACCAATATGCAAGAAGAATATAATTGGCAAATGTATTGCCAATAAGAAACCGCCACGTATTGAAAAACCCTGCAAGAGTTTAACCAACTGTCATAAAATGAAACCATAAAAAAGAGGTAGTGTACTAAAAATAAAATATGAGTATGTGTGTTTTTTAACCGTAGTTTTGAAGCAATAGAAAAATTATCTTCGTGTAATCTATAAGTTATGAATTTGAATAGTAATTAAAATTAGTCATTAATATTTGTATTAGCGTAAGTGCTATGGGTGTGGACGTGTGGTCATTCTCCAAGTCCTGCTCATATGAGATGTTTTATGTAGTGGACTATTTTTTTCTATATGTATGAGTTTAATTTATTACCAGTACTATTGTGTTGTATTTTCTTTTGGGATTTCTCAATGATGTACCACTATACTCAGTGACGGAGCCAGAATTTTTAATAAGGGGATTCAATATCTGAGAAGTAAACACACGAACTAGTGGAAGGGGATTCGACATCTATTATACATACCTAAAAAATAATTTTAACCATATATAAATACTATTTTTTTCCGCCGAGGAGGTTCGGATGAAACCCAAGTATATGTTGCCTCCGCCCTGACTATACTCGATGCTTTGTATCAATAAGATGTATGAAATATCATTAATACATATATGGATGAAGTATACTTTATATTAAATAAAAATAAAAATATGCTTATATTATACATATAATATATACAGAATACATACAACTACAATATATAAACAATGTATACTTCAATCATAATAATAAACTAATTAGCCGAAGGATATATTTACGTAAGTTCCTTAAACGCTAGCCCAAGAATCCAAGTCACTACGATAATAAAATAATTTTTAGCGGTAATAAATACATTAACAAAGAGTGTTAAAACATTTACCAGCATTAATTAATTGTTATTAGATCCAATATTGCGATGAACTTTAGAAACATTTATAAAAAGTGTTAATTACTTTTGAAAAGTAATGATAATTAAGCAATTGTCATACATATATTCCACCAAACGAGTCTTAAATGTTAGCCAAAAGACTCCAAGTCAAGCACCAAAAAGAAAAAATTAAAGTGAAATTTATTTTATTTTTCTACATTAAAGGGTCCACACGTTTATGAATGTTCCATTGAGAAATATTATAAAAGGACTAGAATATAAGCTTATTGATTCATATAATATAACATAAATCACCTCATATAAGAGAATTAATTCCCCTTTGATCTCCATGAATCACAAAGCATTATTTTTAGCTTGTTTTGTCATAATCCTCTGTCTATCTTCAACAACCTCTAGGAGATTGCCAGGTGTAGTATTAATCCCTTTATTGTAATGTAATGTAAGGGCGGAGCTAGATAAGGTCGAGACTCGAGAGGGTTCGTCCAAATCCTCTTCAGTAAAAAAAATTACATTGTTTATATATATATATATATATATATATATATATCTTTTAATTTGATCAATCGGCTTAAATTTATGCTCTCCAATTTTGAATGTGCATACATAGACACTTAAACTTGTGTAAAATTGTACTCATAAACACATATATCCTACATGATAATTCATGTGAGATACACTCCCATTGACACACGTAAGAGCTAAATTTGTATAAGTTTAAGTGTCTACTTGTGCACACCCAAAACTGAACGGCAATATATCAGCTGAAAATTGAAATCAAGTTAGAGAACATGTTTATGTATTATGCTTTTTAGAATTTGAAAGTATAAACCATATTTAGAAAAAGTGTATTCAAATTCTAAATATGTTTTATAAAATATAATCAAACACAACTCAACATAAAAAAAAATGTATTTGTTTTTCATAGTTAGCCAATTCAAACAAGTGTTTCAATTTTTATAGTACTTTTTTCGAATTTAAATATTACTTGTATATGTATAATTTAATTCCTCTCTGAATATAGGTTATAGATGTGGTGGCTATAAATATGGAGAAGAATCGTGTTCACCACGTAGATCACTCTTTGTAGTTCGTATGAGACCAGTAATCGCACCTCGAAAGCCAATATCACCACCTGGTAAAAATTTTACGTAAAATCTGTTATTTTATCTGTCTCAATTTTAAAAAGTTTTTTAAAATAAAAAATATATTTATTTACGTATTATGTCTAAAAATTATTTACGCTAACAATATTTACACCCTTTCATCTTTACATGTTTGCAGATAATGGATCTTGAGAAGAGTTTGAGTAACAAAAAAAAAATATTAAGCAAGAATTTTATATTGTATTTATGTTTAAATATATATGTTGCTGGACAATTGTATGTTTGGATATTCTAAAATTGCTTACTCCATGATAGATCTTCAATGGAGTTAAGCTAGTAATAAATAATACTTTTGTTAATTGCGTTAAATTATGCTTGCACTTTGTAATTAATAAGGAAATAATACTTATATTAATTAAGGGTAATTAACACTTCTAGTCCTTCAAATAATTGGTATTTTTTTATTTAGGACCTTGTGATTTTTGGTGTAAGCCCGACAACACACATTTTAGTTAATTGAAAGTTAAATGCGCTTAACAAAATACTATAACACACGCTTTAGTTAATCCTATTTATTTATGTTCCAACCAAAAATTATCCAAAAATTATCGACTTCAACTAACAAAACTTGTCAGATCCCATAAGTAAGATCTGAGGTAGATAGATTGTACACAAACTTTACTTCTACTTTACGTGAAGATGAAGGTTATTTCTAATAGTCGCTCAGCTGGGGACCTATATATTATTCCCACAAGAATAAGCACACACTAGCTAAACCAAATAATATCCAATGGACAATTAGGTCCAAGTAAAAATATTTACAATAATTCGAGTCTAATCACCAATATTAGTTAGTAATTTAGTAAAAATGATCGGTTATGATGCATTGGTGGGATTACTCCCCTCTTAACTAGAGTTATGGAGACATATAACTTTTATTTCTAAGTAGTAAAAAATCCATTACCAATCATATTAAACGATAGATTAGAGACATATAATAAAAAAAAATGTCAGTTGGGAAATATCTAATAACAGACAAGCGATGAAAGTTTGTAAATAATTTCGTTACGTTACGTTGTTGTTATAGTGATACTTTAGATTTATATATTGACTTGTTCCTATCATAGTCATCAACAATTGGGAAGACTTAACATATAAATTATAAATTTAATTTTTAGCAAAAGACTTCAAAGTCAAGCCACATAATTTGGGCAAAGAAAATAAGAATTTTCTAATAAATGGTTGTCCATACATTTCCAAATTCCTTATCAAAATTGTAATATTTAAGCTTATTATTTGATTAAATAAACACCTCAATCTTTTAGATTTTAAAAGCCATGATTCACAAAACATTCTCTTTTTTATTCATAGCCATTTTTTTCTTAATTTTTTGTTTATCCTCAACAACATCCTCTACAAGATTATTACAAGGTTTATTAATCCCTTCACTCTATAATATACTTGTTTTCCCCCTAAATTATTACTTTTCATTTTATTATTAATTGTTGTTCTAACTCCCTTTGATTTAACCATGATTTTTTTCAGATGCTTTGAATTGTATAATGATTTATATTACATGACAATTCGTATATAATGTTTAGCTATGCATGTAAATTTTATTTTGGTGGAGGGACACAGATTAAGGTAGAAGGTTAGTAGATAGTTGAGTGTAGTCTTGCTTATCCTTTCATACTAGTATTCGTAGCATTGCATCTGTAGTTTCTCGTCCTTCAATTTCTATTATTATCTATTGTTTCTTGTACTTCGATTATCATATTATTTTGTTATAGTTACTGTTCGGAATGATTAATTATCATATATTTTTTATAGTATTTGCCTTGAGTACTTCTTTACCTTTGTTATTTCTTTTTCCATACTGTTTTTCCTTGAGTCAAGAGTTTATCATAAACGACATCTCTATCTCTATGGTAGGGGACTAGGGGTAAAGTCTCTATATATTTTACCCTCATCAAATCCTACTTTGTGAAATTACACAAAATTTACACTGGATATATTTTTATTTCTATGTTTTTAGTTTGACCTCCTAATACTTTAGATCAAGTCACATAAATTAAAACGGGAAGATTATATATTTATAGCATAAATTTTCTTTGTTACAGCACGTAGGGTTATTATGGCTGATGATGATAATGATGATTATCAGGGTAATAATAATGATTATAATGATGCTAGCTCACCAGCAATACCACCAGGTAAATATAAAGTTTTATTATTTTTGTCGTTGTAATTTCTGATTAAGCATATTTAATCTTTAATTCAAATGATATGTACAATTTTGATTCTTTTTATTATGATATTTATAAATTTAATAAATTATTAAGTATTGAATTATTCAATTAGCTATGTGTTATGATAAAATCTATTTTCTTATTTAATAATTGAGAATAATTAACTATATTTATTCTATACACGGGTCTTATTAACCTCCTTAATTATTTAAAATAGAAATTGTTATTTTATAACCATATTATATCATTATGAATTTCTGCACAACTTAATAATTTCTCATCAAGAAATATTCAGTGCTATTTTTATAAATATTTTAATTGAATTAGTGAGAAAAAAATTGATAATTTTTCATACCGAAAATTTAGGAAACTTTTCAATATTTTGAGAATCTATATAATAAATTTAAATTACTTATCAAGTTAGATAAATTAATTTTATATGATTGAATTTAATTTAATTTTCTATGATAACAGAGTATGTTGGAATTCCAATGCGACCTCATTCCTCTAAACCAGATCATTCAGCAACTGATCAACACCCACCACCTGCTGTTATACACCCACCCCCTGGTAAAATTCTCTCCAATATCTTTCTATATTTTTTGATTTTTCACTCGATATCTCGTGTTTATATTAAAATCCGATTAAATATGAATTCACGCATTTATAGTCTCATTCTTTTCGTATGGCTCACCAATAACTGAAGGACGGGATCTTAGTGGAATATTCTTTAAAAAAATAAATATATATATATATATATAGAAAAGTATATAATATTGAATTACTTAATTATACTATCTAATATAACTCACAAGTTAAACTTAAAACACAATAATTAAAAGTATACCAAATATAGATGTTCAAAGAAAAAATATATAAACTAAATCATAATGAAAGACAAAAACTAAAAAGGGGCGAAAGTGGTTAACTCCAACTTAATTCTAAAATTAAATATTATAACTAAAATTATAGATATAATTGATTTTTTCAGTTTTTTTATTATTTTTTAAATCCGAAATCAAACCAAAAAATCAAACAAAGTAAATTCTTAATAAAAAAATCAAACCAACAAACCAATCCAAATTAGAATTCCATTCAATATGGTTTGGTATTTTGGTTTAATCCGAACAGTGTACACCCTTAGTGTAAGATATAATGAAAATAAAATCAATAGGAGAAAGCTATTAGAAAAATTGCAAGGAAGGTTGTCCACAACATACATGATTTCTGAATAAAAATTGATCCATCTTGTTGAATAGACCCTTAAATTGAAACTAGAGTCTTGTTTACCTTACAACTCAGTTGTCTTTGAAATGTTATTGCTTACTGATCACAATGTAGAATAGATCGGATTATATCTCAAAATTTGCAGAATCACAAGATTTTATAAGTAAATATTTTGTGAGAAGATATATCATATATGAGCAAGGGAGGAATTAAGTGGGGGTTCGTTGATCCTGTATTTGTATTAGAAAATTAAATAAAATATGCATCTATTGACTATATTATTTTGTGAATCCCTTAACAAAACTGATTGACAGTTCGATGGCAAAAAAGGACCGTGAAAATGCTTTTCACGCTAGCGTTGTGGGTTTGAACCCTGCCATCAACAAAAATTATATAATTATTATTATTGTTATTAATATTATTGTTATTATTATTATTTTGCAGCAACCCCAACGGCATGCAGTGGAATGAATCGACAAGAATTAGAAAATTGTATACGTCGTCAAGTAAACAGGGATCTCTGCAAGAATTATAAGATATGTTAAAATGATCAATAAATTATGTAGTATTATTATTACCAATGTTTTAATTAGTTAATTAATTAATTAGATGGTTTATAAACTTTAGAACTCCACTTTGTACTGGACGGGTACATTTTATTTCATTAAATTATCTCCCAAAAGAGGATACCACACAAAATATTTCAATTTTTTCTATTGTGAATGATCCTTTTTATACTATTTTCGCTCAAAATAGTTGTTGTACTTAATTAAAATATTGATATTTTAGAAGCTTAAAATAAAATTAAGATTTTTTTCTCAGGTTAATTGTCTTTAATTGTAATTATTCTTAAAAACTATAAACACATAAATTATGACATATAAATCAAGTAAATATATTCAATGAAGAAAGACTGTATTTTAGAATATAAATAAGAATAAAATAGTTAAACATTCTCCTAATTGATGTATTACTTTATGACAGAGCGCTTATTTCAAAATATTACATAGATATCAAAATTTTATGAGACTCTAGAGACGTATTCAATTCAAGACAAACATCCCTTTACCTTTGGAGAATGTATTTTGACGGTGAAGTTGAGTTAAAAAAAAAAACTTCGACGAATTCAATTTTTAGGTTCTTTTTATTCTTTTCGTTGAACATGTTGTACTTTTGAAGTCATAGATTTATATATATATATATATATATATATATACATA
>NW_006239027.1:45237-48815 GCF_000226075.1 Solanum tuberosum | reverse complement strand
TATATATATATATATACATACATACTTTGTACTGAAAAATACTAGAATCAATTCAATATATTCATAATATCGTACCTCATCTACTTTATTATTAGTTTTAATATACATATTTAATTTAGCTATATAAATACAATAACAAAAGAGGGTAGGATTCCAGTTGTATCAAATATGAAGAAAAAAAAAAGAATTAAAATGCAAAAATTAGTACCCCCTTTGTTCCAAATTACGTGAATTTGAATATGAAAAAAATAAATTATTTAAAATAAATTTATATTTTTGAATTATATAAAATATATTATAAATTAAATAATTGATAATTTAAAATATTTTTAAAAATATATAATAAAAATTACAAAAAAAAACTTATTTTCATTTTGAAATATGGAAATGTCACATATACGAACAAGTACAAGACATGCCGATGCAAGCCATTACTCTACAGAATTAGCTAGCGTTTGACCATAGATTTCTAAATATTCTTGCCAAATATTATTTGGGTGAAAATTTGGGTGAAATTTTACCATGTGTTTTGACCATAGTATTTGGGAAATATATTTCATTTTTTTTAGAAAAATATGATTTTATACCCATAAGTTTTTAAAAACTATCAAAACTAACCATAAGTTTGTATTACAAGTCAATTGAATCTTCGTTGCAACAACAACAAATAGTGTCCATGACACTAGAGCAATGTGGTAGTTTGGAGTGAATGCAACAATCGTCATTCTATAAATCGTTAAGTAGACAAAACATATGACTTTGTTACCACAATCATATCATCATTTAATATTCACTGAATATTTCATCATTACTTTGGTGTTCACGTGAAAAATTATGTAATACGACACAAACAACTACTATAGTGAATGTTTTTGTAAAAGATAAAAGTTTGGGGTAAAATTTCAATTTTCAAAAGATCCCAAATAATGAGATTTGGCCCAAATACTAGAAAAAACTAGTATTTGGGAATTTGGGATATTTGTCAAATAATGACAAATTATATGGACAAACACTATTTGCCAAATTTTTTCCCAAATATTATTTGGAAAATCTATGGCCAAATTAGTATAGCTCGCAGACGAGTACATTAATAAAAACTTGAACTAAATAGACAAAGATGGAAAGATCAAAGTTTTGTTATTATAAAGTCTCCGATAAAAAGAATGATCGTTAATCCGCGCGATTGGAAACAATGGTATCTTTGTGGGCCCAATTGTAATATAATTGGAGCTAAACTACACAACTTGAGAAGACCGCTATAAGTTGACCAAATCAACTGCCATGAAGACTCCATAGGACTTGGGAGTACTTTTTTTTTTTTATTTTGTCAATAAAATAATAATTTTTATTATATTATGTTTTATAAATATGATATATTTTATACATTTTTAATTTAAGATCACAAAAAAATTTTTAAAAAATAATTTACTCTGCTTAGGGGTGTTCACGGTTTGGATAAAAACCGATCCAAACCAAAAAATCGAACCAAAACGATAAAATAAAACCGATTTTATTTGTGTTTGGTTTGGTTTTAGATTTTTCGAAAATCGATAGTATTTGGTTTGGTTATGATTTTATTCGAAAAAACCGAAGAAATAACCGAATCAATGAATTATATACATATATTTTATTAATATACATACTTAATATATTGTTTTTATAAACAATTTTAAAGATCTTATACATATTTTCATTAAAATTTCTTTATAATTTACTTATTGAAAGCAAAAATGTCCAATATGAAAACATTTATCTTATTGATTTCAATATGAGTGCTTATGACAATTCTTTGTGGAACTGAAAATGTTATTGTCTCTTCCCTCTAGGCCAATATAGTAAATTTTAAAGCTTTATTGATAGTAAATTTAGTGATTGAAAGTTTAGTAATTTAAGTCATTCTAACTATTTTTCGTTTTGAATGGATTGTTGTCACTTTTTTCACATTTTGAATGAATTGTTTCTTTTATTTTTGTGTATGATTAATTACCGAACCAAACCAAACCGAAACTGATAACCACCAAACCGATAAATGTATATTATATTTGGTTTGGTTTGGTTTTGATAATTTTAAAACCGATTAAGTTGGTTTGGTTTTGGTTTTGACCAATAACCGATCCAAACCAACCCGTGAACACCCCTAATTTTGATTTTAATTTTGACCAATAACCGATCCAAATCGACCCGTGAACACCCCTAACTCTGCTTATGAAAAATAATTTCTGCTCTTGTGTAGAAATTATTTTTAAAAAAAAATCTCAACTCTCTAAACTAAGTAAAAAAAATGAAAGAAAAAAAACATTATTAATTTCTAAAAAATTGGCCAAACAAATTATAAAATCACTTTATATATTGTACATGTTCTTGCAAAAAAAAAAAAGAGGCTAATTGAGTATTGACTTGTTCAACATATTAGCATGAAAGGACTTAAGAGTAGACCAAAGTGTCATGAATCACAAAGAAAGGTTGTAGTGTAATAAATGAGATTGTCTCGAGGTTTTGATTTAGAAATTTAAATATAGAAATTTTTTTGATAAAAAATATTTTTTCCCAAATGAGTATGCCTACACAATACGTACTTAAAATCAGTCGAGCTTTAATATAGATACTGAATTGTGAATGAAAAAACAAAAACTAAAGTGTCATAAATGTTTAGTCCAAGGAAGACTTCAAAAGTCAAGAACCATAAAAATGGGTTATAAACGAAGTGAGAATTTTCTAAAGGATTTAGTCTACACGTTTGAAGTATTTAATTTTCTCTGGAGGAAATTTTTATATAAGATTATTATTGATTAAACAAAAAACACATCATATTATTTCTCTCTTCCTCCATAGCTTTTTGAAACCATGAATTACAAAGCATTCACTTTGATATTGTGTGTATTAATTTTTTGTCTATCATCAACAATGGCCTCTCGAAGAATATTATCAGGTTTTATCTCTTTGCTTTTTTGATTGATATATAAAATATGATTATTAGAAAAAAAATATTTACTATTTATAGAATAATAATTCTTGTTTATTGATAAAAGCATAAAGATCATTTCTATTATAAGGTGGAGAGTTTGATTTTTCCAATCAACCTATTCGCATAAATAAAACTCTTTCAAAAAATTATATATTTATCCCTTCACTTTAATGTATTTTAATTTTTTCCCCTAAATTTTCAGTTGAAGGAACTAAACAAATTCATTAGTTTAAGATATACCATGTTGAGAATTCTCATTAGTACGATGGCATTTAATTTGGACTAATAAACAGTTTTTTGTTGTAAAATTAAAGTAAAATAAGACAAACAAATATAGAAGATGAAAGCAATAGAAATATTGTTATATAAGTAATATTTTATAACAATTTTTTTGTCAATTTTTTTGCTTTATTCTTGTTTTCTTGTTCCGTTTATTGTAATGGGTTTTACTTTTAATTTGAGTTATCGCGTTTCAGTTTTCAATATGAAAAAATGTCTTCAGAAAGCATATTTGAAATTATAATCAAGCATAAACTATTACCCTAGATCAACAAGTCTTTTTAAATTAATAAGTATAATACAAATTGCTATCATATATATATATATATATATA
>NW_006239027.1:34219-44885 GCF_000226075.1 Solanum tuberosum | reverse complement strand
TATATATATATATATATATATATAAACTCTATTTTAATAACAGGTCCGGGAAATAGTAAAATGCCATCACTACCTCACCGACCTAAACCAGATGGATCAGCAACTACCCAACCACCGCCTGGTAAACTTTTGCTTGAACCTTTTTTCAATTTACGTGTCACAATTCAAAATTTGAGAATCAAATATTTTAATTTTAATTTTTAAAACTTCGCATCCCCTAATGCGAACTACTATTAATATGTGTGGCAAATTAGTTCATGCACATATGTAGTCTTGTTTTCATTTAATTGCATAATTTTTCTTTCAAATGAGTTCATTTTTATTTTTTTATCATTTAAATAAGTTGAATTTTAATTTTTGCATTTATTACATAATAAAAGTTATTAAAGAGCGCGAAATATAATATATAAACTATTATTATGTAAAAATATAAATTTATATCTTACGATTCTTTTTTACCTCGTGGGACAATCATTAAAGACCGACACAAAATACAGGGATCCTTTTTAATTTGCGTAAAGTTATTTGATTAGACACAATGTTTAAAGAACTTTTTTTTGATGATTTCTAATACTTTGTGGTCGTGAGTACGAATCATATGATGAGATATTTGTGAATTATGATTATAAAACTTGTCATAAAATGTCTAAAGAGAAACTTATAATTTATTTTTAGAAATAGAAAAGTGTTATTCTATTTGATTTCGAAAAATAATAATCGTTTTTTTAAAGTTAAAATTGCAGCAAAACCACGTATAAATAGTGCATTAAAAAGAAATTCGGTATGCAACGAGGAAGTGTATGGCAATTGTATAAACTCTACTCCAACAGTCCCACGCTGCAATTTAGGTGAAAGATGTAAACGCACCATAGTACCCTAACTTGAAGTTATAACAATAGAGCAAGTCGCAGTTAGAATTTGAAATTTATGAATTTTGAATGTATTATTAAATTTTATAACTCATTTAATTAGTTATTAGATTGACGCTAAATTGTTAACAATAAACTTCTTTATTCAGTGAAAGTTCATGTAATAATATTGAATGGTATATATTTATATCAAGGCCATTTAAAATCTTCTTCCTCTATCCCCTTTTTGGTATCCCTTTTTTTTTCCCACTACTTAAAGTTCCCAAATTATGAGGAATAAAGAATGTAGATTTCCTAAACGGTTAACTACATTCATCGATTGTTTCTTAAATTTGTTAGTAAATTTTATTTAGACGAATTTTGATTGAGTCAATAGATTTTAAAGGGCAAGAAAATACTTGACAAATATCGTGCTCATGAGGGCATGCACACATGCCATCGAACATGTTTTTCTTTATTTTTGTTGCATCCATTTGAACTTGTGACGATCCGTTAAGACTCGTAAGATGATCCAAAAGTTTCTTTTTAGGAAATTTTACACAAATCTTATAGTGTTAAGAGCTAATTATATCATATTTATACTCTTTTCTAAATTACAAAAATCCCTTAAATTTGGTGGAATCCGAATACATTCCAAAATATCTCGATACATCGCATCCCAATTTCGAATACATCGCTCAACCTCCTGATACATTGCGTCTCAGTTTCGTATACATCACAATACATCGCGTAAAGTGATATATCCGATAATAGGAGAGAGTAGGAATTTTTGTGATTTTTTCAAATGGTAGAAAATTTTAAAGAATATGATAAAATAAATTGTGTATTGAAGTAATTTTCCCTATATACGAATTATTAAAATGAGGTTAAGATTTAAATAATGACACCAAAATAGTCTATTTGTGCAAACCTCCCATCCACACAAGTTTGAATGGGCTGGTCTGTCTAAAAAAGCCCAAGAGCTTCTTACTATTGGGCCTACTTTACTAGTGGCGGGACCCAATTACAAAATTTTCAAATAAATAAAATACTCCACACGCAATCTCCGCCTTCCCGTTGAATTTATCCCGGTGCCGGAGAAATGGAAAACGGCGCTCAGCAAACACCGGCCACCACTACGCCACCATCACCTCCGATGCCAAAAGTCGGCGTAGCGGTGTTTCTTTTAAAAGGAAGTAAAGTTCTGTTGGGGAAACGCCTCTCCGCCGTCGGCCATAGCACCTTTGCACTTCCCGGCGGCCACCTGGAGTTCGGTGAGTACCTAAAAATATCTTCCCGTTGTCTATCGAAGCTTAAATTCATATATT
The DNA here is from genome assembly GCF_000226075.1 of Solanum tuberosum. Classification (NCBI taxonomy): domain Eukaryota; kingdom Viridiplantae; phylum Streptophyta; class Magnoliopsida; order Solanales; family Solanaceae; genus Solanum; species Solanum tuberosum. Next base: position 42,709 of record NW_006239027.1, on the reverse strand, counting down.
AGTTATGATTTATGATATGATTTATTTGATAGATGATCTAAATTTTATAGTGATTTTTTGTGAAAAGTTACTCCCTTCGTCCCATTTTATGTAATAACATTTGATTGGACACAGAATTTAAGAAATAAATGAAGACTTTGAAATGTTTATCAAATTTTTCTTTAAAAAGTAGACTGACTTTTCTTTCTCTTCATAAATGTATTGAAGTATTATTTTATGATTAAATGAAACCAACAAGGATAAAAAAGAAATTGTACCTTTAAATACTTATCATATTAGGAAATGCGACATTCTTTTTGGACTGACTAAAAAGAAAATGGTGCCACATAAAATGTGACGGAGGGAGTATTTTTTTGGAGTATGAAAAACTATTTTTTTTGCAAAAAGTTAAACAATCACCTTTATTTGGAAAAATATCTTGTAAGATTGCCATATAACTTTCGTGGTTAATTAGTGTGATTTAGAGTACATTGTTTCCAAATATATACTTGATTTTATTTCAAAAAATTTAAAACTTCTATGTTTGAATTCACAATACCTTAACAACCAATCTAGCTTTGTACCTTGGCTTCAAGTTGTGTTCTTCAACTTTAACTTTGAACACCACTTGTTCTTCAAAGCTCTCATGCCCTTGGGCAATTTTACCAATTCGCAAGTGTGGTTCTCATGCAGAGACATCATTTCATCTTGCATGACTTCAATCCATTGATCCTTGTGCTCATCTTCCATGGCCTCCTTATAACATTCAGGTTCGCCCCCGTCAGTGAGTAACACATACTCATTGGGTGAATAACGAGATGAAGGAACCCGCTGTCTTGTGGACCTCCTAAGCAAATTATTTAATTCGTCCACAACTTCATGAGCATAAGGATTATTAATAACAATATCATTGTTATTAACAACATCAACATGTTGATTCGATACATGATTATGGGCGTCACCGTGATCATCAAGCCCAACAACATCATGCATACTTGCGTAAGGAACTTCATCTAGATGAATTATGCCATAAAAACTTGAAGATTCTAGCTTCTCTGCTTTGTCAATATCTTAAATTGTTTGATTCTCCATGAAAATAATATCACAGCTTCTCACAAGTTTCTTCTCAATTGGATCATATAGCTTGTAACCAAATTCATCAAGGCCATATCCAATGAAGATGCACTGCCTTGTCTTGGCATCCAACTTTGACCTCTCATCTTTCAGCACATGTACAAAAGCTTTGCAACCAAATACTCTCAAATGATCATAGAAAACATCCTTTCCATACCAAATTCTATATGGAACATCACTTTGCAAAGCAACAGCAGGAGATAGATTAATAACATGTGCAGCGGTCAATAACGCCTCACCCCAAAATAAGTTCGACAACTTTGCTTCAGAAAGCAAACATCTAACTCTTTCCATCAAGGTCCTGTTCATCCTATCAGCCAAACCATTAAGCTGAGGAGTCTTAGGAAGAGTCTTTTGGTGTCTAATACCTTGATGCTTGCAGTATTCGTCAAATGGTCCACAATATTCACCACCATTATCAATACGTATACATTTCAGTTTCTTTCCAGTTTCTCTTTCAACTGAGGCCTGAAACTGCTTGAAGACACCTAAGATTTGGTCTTTAGTCTTCAAGACATAAACCCAAAGTTTTCTCAAGCAGTCGTCAATAAAAGTGACAAAGTAGAGTGCACCACCCAATGTCTTTGACTTCATTGGACCGTATAAATCAGAGTGCATCAAGTCAAGCAACTCTGTCTTTCTTGAAAGTGGGTAAGACTTAAATGAAACTCTATTTTGTTTATCAGCCAAGTAGTGCTCACACTTTGCTAATTTAGAACTTTTAAAATTTGACAATAATTTCTTCTTGGTTAGAACATTAAGTCATTTTTGGTTGATATGGCTAAGCCTCTTGTGCCATAATGTTGAAGAGTCATTGCTCTCAATCGCATTTACCATATCGACACAAGCAGAAGTCGTAGTCCAGTATAGACCATGACGTTTGTTACCACGAGCCACAACCAAGGAACACTTAATGAGTTTTTATTTTTCATCACCGTTGGTACTAACATATCCTTCATCATCCAAAACACAACATAAATTAGGTGCAGACGAACATCATGAGCATGTTTTACATTGTTCAAAACTAGTTTAGCTCCAACACTAGTTTCCAAACAAATTGTAGCAATACCAACCACCCTAGAAACAATCTCATTACCCATACTCAAAGTTCCAAAATCACCACGAGTATAGGAAGAGAAAAAATTCTTCATTGATGTCACGTGAGATGCGGCACCAATGTCCACAACCCAACTTGACTCATCACAAGCAATATTTATCATATCTGCATCAAGGACGGTAATAAGATCTTCGATAGTGACGGTGGCTAGGCAATTTTCATTGCCATCTTCTTTAGTTTCCTCTTTGTTTTTGTTCTCCCTCTTCAACTTTCTGCAAAACTTCTTTGCGTGCCTTTTCATGCCACAATGATAGCACTCAATATCCTTAAGCCTGCCTCTAGATTTGCTCCTATTTTGTTCTCTATTCTGAGAACCACGAGTTTTGTTTCTCCCCCTGGAGCCAGTTATCAGGACATCCGACAAAGAAGAACTTTGGGATTTTCTTCTTATCTCTTCGTTCAAGACACTACTCTTGGCAGAATCCATTGAGATTACACCATCCGGAGTAGAATTTAACAATAAAGTTCTAAATGGTTCTCAAAAGTCTGGTAGGGAACCAAGTAGAAGCAAGCCTTGAATTTCTTCATCAAATTTAATGTCCATAGCAAATAACTGGTTCATGATCCCCTGAAAATTATTCAGATGGTCTATCATCGGAGAACCATCATGATACTTTAAACTCAACATCTACTTTATTAAGAACATTTTATTGTTGCCAGTTTTCCGAGCATACAAACTTTCAAGATGCTCCCATAGGGTTCGAGCATGTGTCTCCCTAGAAATATGGTTCAACACATTATCGTCAACCTATTGCCTAATGAATCCACAAATCTGTCTATGCAACAGATTCCACTCTTCATCTGTTTTATTATTAGGCTTTACAGTGGTAAAGATTGGTTGATAAAAATTCTTGACATAAAGCAGATCTTCCATTTTCCCCTTCCAAATGGCATAATTAACACCATTCAAAGTAACAATTCTACTTGTGTTGGCTTCCATCATTTTCCCCCCAAAAAAATAGTTATTGCAAACCAAAGTAAATCTTTTCTGATGTGGAAGTTCAGACTGTACTGCAACCACAGAGCATACTCAGATACAACCTTGGCTCTGATATCAGTTTGTTGGGAAAACGCGGACTAACACAAAAACATATATGGTCAAATGATAAAAATAAAGTGGGAAAATAATGACACCAAGAATTTTACGTGGAAACCCTTCTAAACAAGGGAAAAACCACGGGCCAAGAGAAGCAACTGATATCACTATAGTAAGAAATTTTACACTATGTAGTCACGAATACAATACTCAAAGTGACTACTACACATTCAAAATGAATAACACTCTTTTGATTTTCACCTTACTAAAATATCGCTCACACTCTATTTTTCTTCACAGACTATTTTTCTTGTATAGTCTATGGAATACCTCACTTTGCTCTCAAAATAATTTTTTCTCTCTAAATTAGTGTGTTCTACAAATGAGCAAGAATGCTCTATTTATAGAAGGAGAAAACCATGCCTATGGCACTAATGACATATACAAATGTAACAAATTTCAAAAGTAAGTTGCAAATCTTACCAATTTGCCAACCACCAAATCTTTTATTTTCAACTCACATTTGTTGTCACTATTCCTTTTTAACAATTGTTTGTTGCAATTGAGTAGCAAAAATTGATACCAAAAATTTAGGAAGCTATTCAATATTTGAGAATCTATATAATAAAATCAAGTTAGATAAATTAATTTTATATGATTGAATTTAATTTAATTTTCTTTATAACAGAGCATGTTGGAATTCCAATGCGACCTCACTCCTCTAAACCAGCTCATTCAGCAACTGATCAACACCCATCACCTGCTGTTATACACCCAACCCCCGGTAAAATTCTCTCCAATATCTTTTTAATTTTTTTTTATTTTTCACTCAATATCTTGTGTTTATATTTAAATTCGACTAAATATGAATTCACACATTTATAGTCTCATTCTTTTCGTATGGCTCTCCAATAACTAAAAGGATCGGACATACGGGACGGGATCTGATACCGGAAATTTAGGAAGCTATTCAATATTCGAGAATCTATATAATAAATTTAAATTACTTATCAAGTTAGATAAATTAAATTTATATGATTGAATTTAATTTAATTTTCTTTTATAACAGAGCATGTTGGAATTCCAATGCGACCTCACTCCTCCAGACCAGATCATTCAGCAACTGATCCACACCCATAACATGTTGTTATACACCCACCCCCTGGTAAAATTCTCTCCAATATCTTTTTAAATTTTTTTCGATTTTTCACTCGATATCTTGTGTTTATATTTAAATTCGACTAAATATGAATTCACGCATTTATAGTCTCATTCTTTTTGTATGGCTCTCCAATAACTAAAAGGACCGGACAAACGGGACGAGATCTTAGTGGAATATTCTTTAAAAAAAATAAAAATATATATATATTAATTTAAATATAAAACTACTAACTAAAAAATCACAAGATTTTATAAGTAATTTTTTTGTGAGAAGATATATCATATATGAGCAGGGGCGGAATTAAGTGGGGGTTTGTTGACCCTCTATTTGTATTAGAAAATTAAATAAAATATACATCTATTGACTATATTATCTTGTGAACCCCTTAACAAAACTGATTGACAGTTCGATAGCAAAAAAGGATCGTGAAAATTTTCAGGCTTAAGTTATGGGTTTGAATCCTACCATCAACAAAAATTATATTATTATTATTATTATTATTATTATTTTGCAGCAACCCCAACGGCATGCAGTGGAATGGATCGACAAGAATTAGAAAATTGTATACGTCGTCAAGTAAACAGGGATCTCTGCAAGAATTATAAGATATGTTAAAATGATCAATAAATTATGTAGTATTATTATTACCAATGCTTTAGATAATTAATTAAATAAATAAATAGATGGTTTATAAACTTTAGAACTCCACTTTGTACTAGATGGGTACATTTTATTTCATTAAATTATCTCCCAAAAGAGGATACCATACAAAATATTTCAATTTTTTCTATTGTGAATGGTCCTTTTTATACTGTTTACGCTCAAAATACTACTTGTACTTATTTAAAATATTGATATTTTAGAAGTTTAAAATAAAATTAAGACTTTTTTCTCAGGTTGATTGTCTTTAATTGTAATTATTCTTAAAAACTATAAACACATAAATTATGACATATAAATAAATTAAATATATTCAATGAAGAAAGACTATATTTTAGAATATAAATAAGAATAAAATACTTAAACGTTCTCCTAATTGATGTTTTACTTTATGAGGTGTGTAAATAAAAAAAAATGATAATTTTTTTTTATGACAGAGCGACTATTTCAAAATGTTACATAAATATCAAAATTTTATGAGACTCTAGAGACGTATTCAATTCAAGACAAACATCCCTTTACCTTTGGAGAATGTATTTTGACGGTGAAGTTGAGTTAAAAAAAAAAACTTCGACGAATTCAATTTTTAGGTTCTTTTTATTCTTTTCGTTCAACATGTTGTACTTTTGAATCAATTCAATATATTAATAATATCGTACCTCATCTACTTTATTATTAGTTTTAATATACATATTTAATTTAGCTATATAAATACAATAACAAAAGAGGGTAGGAAATCAAATATGAACAAAAAAAAAGAATTAAAATGCAAAAATTAGTACCCCCTTTGTTCCAAATTACGTGAATTTGACTATGAAAAAAATAAATTATTTAAAATAAATTTATATTTTTGAATTATATAAAATATATTATAAATTAAATAACTGATAATTTCAAATATTTTTAAAAATATATAAAAAAATTACCAAAAAAAAAAACAAACAAACTTATTTGCATTTTGAAATATTTAAATGTTACATATACGAACAAGTACAAGACATGCCGATGCAAGCCATTACTCTACAGAATTAGTATAGTTCGCAGACGAGCACATTAATAAAAACTTGAACTAAATAGACAAAGATGGAAAGATTAAAGTTTTGTTATTAGAAAGTCTCCGATAAAAAGAATGATCGTTAAACAATGGTATCTTTGTGGCCCAATTGTAATATAATTGGAGCTAAACTACACAACTTGAGAAGACCGCTATAAGTTGACCAAATCAACTGTCATGAAGACTCCATAGGACTTGGGAGTACTTTTTTTTATTTGTCAATAAAATAATAATTTTTGTTATATTATGTTTTATAAAGATGATATATTTTATACATTTTTAATTTAAGATCACAAAAAATTTTAAAAATAATTTACTCTGCTTAGGGGTGTTCATGGTTTGGATAAAAACTGATCCAAACCGAAAAATCGAACCAAATCAATAAAATAAAACCAATTTTATTTGGGTTTGGTTTGGCATTAGATTTTTCGAAAACTGATAGTATTTGGTTTGGTTATGATTTTATTCGAAAAAATCGAAGAAATAACCGAATCAATGAATTATATACATATATTTTATTAATATACATACTTAATATATTATTTTTATGAACAACTTTAAAGATCTTATATATATTTTCATTAAAATTTCTTTATAATATACTTATTGAAAGCAAAAATGTCCAATATGAAAATATTTATCTTATTGATTTCATATATATGAGTGCTTATGACAATTCTTTGTGGAACTGAAAATGTTATTGTCTCTTCCTTCTAGGCCAATTTAGTGAATTTTAAAGCTTTATTGATAGTAAATTTAGTGATCGAAAGATCAGTAATTTAAGTCATTCTAACTATTTTTCGTTTTGAATGGATTGTTGTCACTTTTTTCACATTTTGAATGAATTGTTTCTTTTATCTTTGTGTATGATTAATTACCAAACCAAACCAAACCGAAACTGATAACCACCAAACCGATAAATGTATATTATATTTGATTTTGATAATTTTAAAACCGATTAAGTTGGTTTGATTTTGGTTTTGACCAATAACCGATCCAAATCGATCCATGAACACCCCTAACTCTGCTTATGAAAAATAATTTCTGCTGTTGTGTAGAAATTATTTTTTAAAAAAAATTTCAACTCTCTAAACTAAGTAAAAAAAAAATGAAAGAAAAAAAACATTATTAATTTCTAAAAAATTGGCCAAACAAATTATAAAATCACTTTATATATTGTACATGTTCTTGCAAAAAAAAAAGTCTAATTGAGTATTGACTTGTTCAATATATTAGCATGAGAGGACTTAAGAGTAGACCAAAGTGTCATGAATCACAAAGGTTGTGGTGTAATAAATGAGATTGTCTCGAGGTTTTGATTTAAAAATTTAAATATAGAAAAAAATTTGATAAAAAATATTTTTTCTCGAATGAGTATGCCTATACAATACGAACTTAAAATCAATCGAACTTTAATATAGATACTGAATCGTGAATGAAAAAACAAAAACTAAAGTGTCATAAATGTTTAGTCCAAGGAAGACTTCAAAAGTCAAGAACCATAAAATGGGTTATAAACGAAGTGAGAATTTTCTAAAGGATTTAGTCTACACGTTTGAAGTATTTATTTTTCTCTTGAGGAAATTTTTATATAAGATTATTATTGATTTAAACAAAAAACACATCATATATTTCCCTCTCCTCCATAGCTTTTTGAAACCATGAATTACAAAGCATTCACTTTTGATATTGTTTGTATTAATTTTTTTGTCTATCGTCAACAATGGCCTCTCGAAGAATATTATCAGGTTTTATCTCTTTGCTATATTAAATATGATAATTAGAAAAAAAATATTTATTGTTTATAGAATAATAATTCTTGTTTATTGATAAAAGCATAAAGATCATTTCTATTATAAGGTGGAGAGTTTGATTTTTCCAATCAACCTAATCGCATAAATAAAACTCTTTTAAAAAAGGGAAAATTGTATATAATAGCAAACTATTAATTCAAATTAAATGCTATAAATATAGTTTGATTTAATTGTACCTCATAGCAAACTATTGTTATTTCACCTCTCTCCTGGTGAATCTCGCTCGCCACTCTCATTCTCTCCCTCGCCTCTCTCGTTTTTTATACAAACGCAAGTGTATAAAGTGCATTTGTGTTTGTATAAAGCGAGAGAAAATTGTATATACACATGCAAATACATATATCTTCGTCCTATACACTAATAATTATACAATACAAATATTCCCTTACCCAATTCTCTTTTTCCTTTCTCTCTTTCTTGCTTTATACAAACACATATTATACAATATAATGTAAAATTTATGTTTGTATAATGTATAATTTATGTTTGTATAAAGCGAAATAAAATTGTATATACACATGCAAATACATATAT
>NW_006239027.1:24816-34183 GCF_000226075.1 Solanum tuberosum | reverse complement strand
AGAAAATTGTATATATACATATATTTCGTTCCCCTCTCTCCCCTCTCCCAGATCTCGCTCACTCACTCGCCTCTCTCACTTTATACAATTGATCTTTTTGTATATGTATACCAAAGCAAATTATACAACTGTTTTTTTTTTGTATATGTATAGCGAATTATACATATATATGTTTGCTATGGAGCGCAATTATGCAAACTTTGCTGTAGCATACAAATATGAATTTTGTGTTTGCTATATTTGAAAGTTGCTCTTTAAAAAATTATATATTTATCCCTTCTCTTTAATGTATTTTAATTTTTTTTTCCCCTAAATTTTCAGTTGAAGGAAGTAAACAAATTCATTAGTTTAAGATATACCATGTTGAGAATTCTAATTAGTACGATGGCATTTAATTTGGACTAATAAGTAGTTTTTGTTGTAAAACTAAAGCAAAATAAGACAAAAAATATAGAAGATGAAAGCAATAAAAATATTGTTATATAATATTTTATAACAATTTTTTTGTCAATTTCTTTTTTTGCTTTATTCTTGTTTTCTTGTTCCGTTTATTGTAATGGGTTTTACTTTAATTTGAGGTATCACGCTTCAGTTTTCAATATAAAAAAATGTCTTCAGAAAGCATTTTTTTCAATAATTCAAGTTTTTCCAAAAACACTTTTGAAATTATAATCAAGCATAAACTATTACCCTAGATCAACAAGTCTTTTTAAATTAATTAGTCTAATACAAATTACTATCATATATATGTATAAAAAAAACTTTAACAAACACTTTCAACAAAAATACTTTTTAAAATAAATAATTTTTCAAACTTAATCAAATAGACTATAAATAATTAGGCTATTGAAAATAAAGTAGATACCAAATTTGGACATATTAAAAAATTAATTTAACAAAAAAAAAAAAAATTGTACCCAAAAGTGCTTGTTCTTTGTTTGAATTGAATTTAAATTCTATGTATTTATAGGATCAAATTATTTATATTCGAGATAAATTGATTATTATGATAGCATAATATATATATAAACTCTATTTTAATAACAGGTCCGGGAAATAGTAAAATGCCATCACTACCTCACCGACCTAAACCAGATGGATCAGCAACTACCCAACCACCGCCTGGTAAACTTTTGCTTGAACCTTTTTTCAATTTACGTGTCACAATTCAAAATTTGAGAATCAAATATTTTAATTTTCATTTTTAAAACTTCGCATCCCCTAATGTGAACTACTATTAATATGCGCGGCAAATTAGTTCATGCATATGTAGTAGTCTGAGTCGATTTTAATTTTTTATCATTTTAATAAGTTGAATTTTAATTTTTGCATTTATAACATAATAAAAGTTATTTAAGAGCGCAAAACATAACTTATAAACTATTACTATGTAAAAATATAAATTTATATCTTACGATTTTTTTTTTACCTCGAGGGACAATCGATAAAGATCGGCACAAAATACAGGGACCCTTTTTAATTTGCGTAAAGATATTGATTAGACACAATGTTTAAAGAACTTTTTTTTTGATGATTTCTAATACTTTGTGGTCGTGAGTACGAATTATATGATGAGATATTTGTGAATTATGATTATAAAACTTGTTATAAAATGTCTAATGAGAAACTTATAATTCATTTTTAGAATAGAAAAGTGTTATTCTGTTTGATTTCAAAAAATAATAATCAATGTTTTTTTTTTTTTAATCAAAATAGCAGCACCACAACATTTAACCTATCGTGCAATACAAAAAACAGTGACTGTATGCAACGAGAAGGTGTATGGCAATTGTATAAGAGCTCCTCCAACAGTCACACGCTGCAATTATTATGGAAGATGTAAACGCACCGTAGTACCCTAACTTGAAGTTATAACAGCAAAGCAAGTCGCAGTTAGAATTTGAAATTTATGAATTCTGAATGTATTACTGAATTTTATAACACATTTAATTAGTTACTGGATTGACGGTTAATTGTAAACAATAAACTTCATTTTTCAGTGAAAGTTCATGTAATAATATTGAATGGTGTATATTTATATCAAAGCCATTTAAAATCTTCTTCTTCCATCCCCTTTTTGCTATCCCTTTTTTTTTTTCAGTACTTAAAGTTACCAAATTATGAGGAATAAAGAATGTAAATTTCCTAAATGGTTAAATACATGCAATAATTGTATCTTAAATTTGTTAGTAAATTTTATTTAGACGATATCCTAACTACGATTTATTCTGATTGAGTCAATAGATTTTGAAGAGGCAAGAAAATACTTTGATAAATATCGTGCTCAAGGCATGCACACATGGCATCGAACATCTTTTTCTTTATTTTTGTTGTATCTATTCGAACTTGTGATGCTCCGTTAATTAAGACTCGTAAGATGATCCAAAAGTTTCTTTTTTAAGGGAATTTTACACAAATCCCGTAGTGTTAACAACTAATTATATCATATCTCTACTCTTTTCCAAATTACAAAAATCCCTTAAATTTGCTGGAATTCGAATACATTCCAAAATGTCCCGATACATCACGTCCCAATTTTGGATACCTCGCTCAACCTCCCGATATATCACGTCTCAGTTTCGTGTACATCATTCAACAACCCAATACATCGCGTAAAGTGATGTATCCAAAAATAGGAGAGAATAGGAATTTTTGTGATTTTTTAAATGGTAGGAAATTTTAAAGAATATGGTAAAATAAGTTGTGTATTGAGGTAATTTGTACTTTCTTGTATACGAATTATGTAGAGGTTAAAATTTAAATAATGACACCAAAATAGTCTATTTGTGCAAACTCCCATCCACACAAGTTTGAATTGGCTGGTCTGTCTAAAAAAGCCCAAGAGCTTCTTACTATTGGGCCTACTTTACTAGTAGCGGGACCCAATTACAAAATTTTCAAATATAACTCCACACGCAATCTCCGCCTTCCCGTTGAATTTATTCCGGTGCCGGAGAAATGGAAAACGGCGCTCAGCAAACACCGTCCACCACTATGCCACCATCACCTCCGATGCCAAAAGTCGGCGTAGCGGTGTTTCTTTTAAAAGGAAGTAAAGTTCTGTTGGGGAAACGCCTCTCCGCCGTCGGCCATAGCACCTTTGCACTTCCCGGCGGCCACCTGGAGTTCGGTGAGTACCTTAAAATATATTCCCGTTGTTTATCGAAGCTTAAATTCATATATTAGTTATGATTTCTTTGCTAGATGATCTAAAATTTATAGTGATTTTTTGCTAGATTATTAAACTGAAAAGAAGAAAAATTGGAGTATGAAAAAACTTATTTTTTTGCAAAAACTTAAACAATCACCTTTATTTGGAAAAATATCTTGCAAGATTGCAATATAACTTTCGTGGTTAATTAGTATGATTTATAGTACTTTTGACGTTGTTTCCAAATATATACTTGATTTTATTTCAAAAAACTTAAAACTTCTATGTTTTAGCTGCCCATTTCACCTAGAAAGTATGCATAAGTTGAATGTCCTCTAGTTGTTGCTTGTTTTTCTGATTTTGACTTGATACGAAGTTTAAGATAGTAAGGAAGACTTTTGAATCTTGTGGTGTTTAATTAAAGAAATGTAGAATGTACCAAAACGTCATTTAAACGTGTTGTCTTAAACATGCTACGTAGAAAGTTAGAACTAAAGAGTTGTCTGTAAAGGAAAGAGACATCCTTTTTTAAACTAACTAAAAGGAAAGTCAGGCAAACAAATTGAAACGGAAGGATTACTTGGTTCTGTTTAATTCAAGACATATTTGAAAACATAATATGTATATATTCATATTTGAGTTCAGCAATATGATCAAATAAGTAATCATGTTCATAGCCTAGCCTAACTGATGCTGCTGCAACTTTGATTTGATAGAAGCCTCATGGTTCTGATGCAATAGTTGTCCAATGTTGTTAAAGGCGCGCTTAAAGTGTGTTTAAGCTCTGAAGCGAGGCTCAAAACATGTTGAACGCGTCTATTCACATTGATCATGAATTTGTTACAGGGGAAAGTTTTGAAGAGTGTGCAACGAGGGAGGTGAAGGAGGAAACAGGATTGATTATTGATAAAACCGAGTATCTAACGGTGACTAACAATGTGATCTCAGAGAAAGTTCACACCGTTTGCGTATTCATCAGAGCAGTCCCTGCTGATGTTAACCAGAAGCCTGAAACACTTGAACCTGATAAATGTGCTGGTTGGGATTGGTATGAATGGAACAATCTCCCTAAACCACTCTTTGGTCCTTTAGAAGATATGGTCCAAAGTGGATTCAATCCTTTTCCAACTACTTTATAGTTAACTGTTTTGCTAAGTATTTAGGATTCGATGTTGCTAGGTTTGATCACGAGTTCGAGCTATGGAATCAATCCTTGATGTTTGTGTTAGGGTAGTTGTCTACATTACACACCCCCCCCCCCCTAGTGGTACATCCCTATATTATCCTATTAAATTAGTTAATCAAGATAAGTGATATGATTTTGATGTAATATACAACAATATTTGAACGTTTGGTAATTACTGGAATTGGTATTAAATATACTTTGAATGTTGACAGTATGATTATTTAATCTTTGCACATTTAGTTGTAATTTTTACAAAAAAAAATATTAAATAGTTTTTGAGGTAGACATGTGGGATTATGACTTTGTAATAGAATTATAGAACATATCTTGATTCAACTAAACTTTTAATATGATCACTTTATTGTTTTTTTAATACATTCAAACTTGATTTAGTTTTCTCATATTTAACAATCCTTCTTTAAAAGTAAGCCAGCAACAAAATATGTAAAGGTGATGATCGGGAGTTAATAGATATTAGATTTTTGCTAAGTTTATAAATTGATTAAATTAATGTACTTTTTAGCTAAGTTCAAACATTCAAAGTACATGTATACTAAAATCAGTCAAAAGTTATAAGTTGGTTATTCTTAACTTCTGACTTTTCAGCTTATAAACACTTTTAGTTTGACCAAAAATTTTACTGTGTATATCTAAAAAAGGATCATACATTACGTTTGGCACCTTCAAACATTAAAGCCAATTTGGTGCATTGGGCTGGCAAGCGTCTTTTTAAAAAAATTAGACAAACATAATTTGCTTATCAAAAATACTTTTCAAATGAATTAGTCAAACATAAAATATTTTTAACTAACATGCCCCCCCCCCCCCCCCTAGTGGTACAGTCCTTCCACGTGTCCTACATAATAGCGGAATGTTTTGAGCACCAGACTGTCCCAACATTGGTGTTTTAGTTTTGTAATGGCAAGTGATTCTTGAATATGCTATGTTATTTGTAGTAATATTTATATAATTATCTGTTTAATATGAAATGTTGATGAATTCTGATGTCATGCCCCTCTGCAACATCCTTTGGTGTGTAAATTTCTGATAAGTCTTGAGTCGATTAAAACTCCAAGATCGCGAGGTTCAAAGGCCTTGAGGTTGCTTAGAAAAGTCGGGCTAAAGTAGACAATACCTTGCAATTGGGCTTGGGCCGTGAAAAAATGGTATCAGAATAGGAGGAGAAGGTTGGGGGTCGTGTAAGGACGAATTCAAGATTCAACGAGACACTTATTGTGTAGCGAGGCCAAATCTCAACGAAGACGTTAAGTCCCTAAGAATGTAAGGGAGATTCACTGTGAAACTTGTTTTAGATTAAAATTGTTTTATATTGGGAGAACTTTGCAAAATTTAGAATGTATTGCTATATATTTTCTTTCTGTATTTACCTAATTTTCTGTTTGGGCTAGTCCAATTATTTTCTAAAAAGGGGCTATTATTTCTAACAAACAATTGATCCAAGTCATTATAAAGTAGGACAAGACTTCCCAATTCTATTTATTTGATCTTGACTAAACTAAGAAAAGTTATTGAAACTCACAACTTTTAAAATACTTGTCAAAATCAGGAAGAAAAAAATTCATAAATAACTTTAGTTTAGAGCGTAATTATAAAATTTAGCTATAGTTATTATATCAAGCGGAAGAGTTATATCAAATAGATATTAATTGTATCAGCGAACGAGTTGTATTCAGGCGATAGGTACCAGTTGTATCAGGAAGAACAACACATTGTATATGTACAAGTGTGTATTGCATTTTTATTACAAAACCCAAAATAAAACTATGTATCCAATTTTTTGAAATTGTAATTGTATATCATAAAATACAATCTAAATATTTGCAATATCATGTAATTTTTCCAATTAGGATCAATATTAGTTTGTACATCATCAAGGGGATGATAGGTTAATAATATTTAAAAAGTAGTTATATCTTAAGCACGCCATCTTTAAAAAATTAATTCTTAATCCTTCATATAAAGCAATATCATGCTTACTCATCACCTAACTATTATCAATTATAAGATGTTTTCCAGATTGTTAATTGGATTTTAAGCTCTTTGGTTTTAGATCTTGATTTTGACATGTCTAGCTTATTCAACATAATATATACTTTTGTCCTTAATTAATCTCCTAGTTGTTGATTGTAGATGAAAATTAGTTGGTCCGTGACATTTAGGTCCATAATCACATCCCTCTCCCCCCCCCCCCCCCCCCCACAAAATTTTTTATCCCCCCCTAATACTAAAATATTTATTGAATAAATCACAAGTAATTTCTTTTTATATGTCCAAGTTTTGACGGATAGAGTTATACAATACAAGAAGCGGAGGTAGAAGCTGACATACGGGTTTGATCGAGCTATATTTCAACCCCTATATTTGTACATATAAATTCACTAAATATGTACAGTAATTAAATGCAGAATCAAGTCACTAACATCTGATATAACTATTTTTCGAATTTAGAATTCATAAACACTACGCAAAATTAAAATTAGCTATGAATTTCATCTCTCGTGTGTTGCTGATATTGCTCGTAGCTAACATACTTTTTTGACAATTTATTGCTAAATAGAATTAAAAGTGGTTGAAAGTTCTTTATTCAATGAACTCACAGATCCATTAAGATCAATGGAAGGCTCTGATACCACTGTTATGGAACGGAAGAAACTAGAAAGAAAAAATAAAGAGAGAATGAATGATAACTTTTTGTATTGATTCGAATAGAAGAGTACTTCACTATTTATAAATAATTAAGGAGAATAAAATATATTATTTTCCTTCTATACACTAAACTAAAAGGAAACTAAATATTTTGCAATTAATGTAAACCGTAGACTTGAAAGGAAATTAAATACTATAGAATATTTTTAGACTAAAAGGAAAAAGTAAAAAGATTCTACCAAATTTAAACAAATATCGTACCTCATCTACTTTATAATTAGTTTTAATATACATATTTAATTTAACTATATAAATATAATAACGACAGAGAGTAGGAATTTCAGTTGTATCAAATATGAAGAAAAAAAAGGAATTAAAATGCAAAAAAATTCCCTTTGTTTCAAATTATGTGAATTTAGATATGAAATTTTTAAAAAATTTAAATAAATTTTATATTTTTGAAAATTATGTAAAAAATATTATAAATTAAAATAATTGATAATTCAAAATACTTTTAAAAATATAAAAAAATGATAAAAAAAAAAAACTTATTTACATTTTGAAATCTGAAACATGTCACATATTCGAAGAAGTATAAGACATGCCCATGTGAGCTATTACTCTATAGAATTAGTATAGCTCGTAGACGAGCACATTAATGAAGTCTTGAAAAAATAGACGAAGCGATAAACATCAAATTTTTGCTATTTTAAAGTCTCCGATAGAAAAAATGATCGATTATTTTCCGTGGGTGGATCCAATTGTAATTTAATTGGAGCTAAACTACACAACTTGAGAAGACGCTATCAGTTGACTTGGTCAACTGCAATGAAGACTCCATAGTACTACTTGTTTTTATTTGTCCATATTAATTTAACCTTTTTTTGACAAATAATAAATAAAATAATAATCCAAAAAAATAATTTGCTCTGCTTTTGAAAAATATTTTTTTGCTGCTGTTTAAAAATTATTTTTTGCTAAAAAACTCAACTCTCTAAACTAAGTAAAAAAGGAATTTGAAAGTAAAAAACATTGTTAATTTCTACAAATTATAAAATCACTTTACATTATTCTACTTGTTCTTGCAAAAAAGGCTATTGAGTAATGACTCGTTCAACATACCAGTATGAGAAGACTTAAGAGTAGACCAACTAAGTGTCATGAATCAAAAAAGACTGCGGTGTAGCGGATGAAATTGTTTCTTTCTTAATTAACGATTTTGATTTTGAAATTTGGTATAATTATTTTTTTATAGAAAGCGGTTTTTTTTTTTTGAATGAGCTGACCTACACAATACAAATTTAAATTAGTCGAACTTTAATACAGATACTAAACCGTGAATGAAGAAACAAAAACTAAAGTGTCATAAATGTTTAGTCCAAGGAAGACTTCAAAAGTCAAGAACCATAAATGGGTTATAAACGAAGTGAGAATTTTCTAATATCTTAAAGGATTTAGTCCACACGTTTGAATTATTTAATTTTCTCTTGAGGAAATTTTTTATATAAGATTATTATTGATTAAACAAAAAAACACATCATATTATTTCTCTCTTCCTCCATAGCTTTTTGAAACCATGAATTACAAAGCATTCACTTTGATATTGTTTGTATTAATTTTTTTGTCTATCGTCAACGATGGCCTCTCGAAGAATATTATCAGGTTTTATCTCTTTGCTTTTCTGATTGATATATTAAATATAATAATTAGAAAAAAAATATTTATTGTTTATAGAATAATAATTCTTGTTTATTGATAAAAGCATAAAGATCATTTCTATTATAAGGTGGAAAGTTTGATTTTTCCAATCAACCTATTCGCATAAATAAAACTCTTTTAAAAAATTATATATTTATCCCTTCACTTTAATATATTTTAATTTCCCCCCCCTAAATTTTCAGTTGAAGGAAGTAAACAAATTCATTAGTTTAAGATATACCATGTTGAGAATTCTAATTAGTACGATGGCATTTAATTTGGACTAATAAACAGTTTTTTGTTGTTAAACTAAAGCAAAATAAGACAAAAAAAATATAGAAGATGAAAGCAGTAGAAATATTGTTATATAATATTTTATAACAATTTTCTTTGTCATTTCCTTTTTTGCTTTATTCTTATTTTTCAGTTTATTGTAATGGGTTTTACTTTTAATTTAAGGTATCACATTTCAGTTTTCAATATGAAAAAATGTCTTCAGAAAGCATTTTTTTTCTTTAAATAAGTCATGTACGACACAAATTCAATTTTTTCCAAAAACACTTTTGAAATTATAATCAAGCATAAACTATTACCCTAGATCAACAAGTCTTTTTAAATTAATTAGTCTAATACAAATTGCTATCATATATATATATATATATATA
>NW_006239027.1:10992-16330 GCF_000226075.1 Solanum tuberosum | reverse complement strand
AGAAAATTGTATATATACATATATTTCGTTCCCCTCTCTCCCCTCTCCCAGATCTCGCTCACTCACTCGCCTCTCTCACTTTATACAATTGATCTTTTTGTATATGTATACCAAAGCAAATTATACAACTGTTTTTTTTTTGTATATGTATAGCGAATTATACATATATATGTTTGCTATGGAGCGCAATTATGCAAACTTTGCTGTAGCATACAAATATGAATTTTGTGTTTGCTATATTTGAAAGTTGCTCTTTAAAAAATTATATATTTATCCCTTCTCTTTAATGTATTTTAATTTTTTTTTCCCCTAAATTTTCAGTTGAAGGAAGTAAACAAATTCATTAGTTTAAGATATACCATGTTGAGAATTCTAATTAGTACGATGGCATTTAATTTGGACTAATAAGTAGTTTTTGTTGTAAAACTAAAGCAAAATAAGACAAAAAATATAGAAGATGAAAGCAATAAAAATATTGTTATATAATATTTTATAACAATTTTTTTGTCAATTTCTTTTTTTGCTTTATTCTTGTTTTCTTGTTCCGTTTATTGTAATGGGTTTTACTTTAATTTGAGGTATCACGCTTCAGTTTTCAATATAAAAAAATGTCTTCAGAAAGCATTTTTTTCAATAATTCAAGTTTTTCCAAAAACACTTTTGAAATTATAATCAAGCATAAACTATTACCCTAGATCAACAAGTCTTTTTAAATTAATTAGTCTAATACAAATTACTATCATATATATGTATAAAAAAAACTTTAACAAACACTTTCAACAAAAATACTTTTTAAAATAAATAATTTTTCAAACTTAATCAAATAGACTATAAATAATTAGGCTATTGAAAATAAAGTAGATACCAAATTTAGACAGATTAAAAAATTAATTTTTTATTCATCAATTTGACCAAATGGGAAGAAATTCAAAGACAGTAGGTAGTGCCACTAAACCCCCCCCCCCCCCCCTCCCCCGCACAAACAAAAAATATATTTTCTACCCAAAAGTGCTTGTTCTTTGTTTGAATTGGATTTAAATTCTATGTATTTATACAATTAAATTATTTATATTCGAGATAAATTGATTATTATAATAGCATAATATTTATAAATTCTATTTGAATAACAAATTGGGAAAATCGTAAAATACCAGCATCACCTCACCTATCTAAATCAGATCAAAAAGCATCTACCAAACCACCTCCTGGTAAATTTTTGCTCGAACCTTTTCTCAGTTTACGCGTCACAATTCAAAATTTGAGAAACAAATATTTTAATTTTAATTTTAATTTTTAAAACTTCGCAACCCCTAATGAGAACTACTATATTATTAATATGTGTGGCAAATTAGTTCATGCATATGTTTAGTCTTGTTTCCATTTAATTGCATGATTTTTCTTTCAAATGAGTACATTTTTATTTTTTATCATTTAAATAAGTTGAATTTTAGATTTTGCATTTATAACATAATAAAAGTTATTTAAGAGCGTGAAACATAACTTATAAACTATTATTATGTAAAAATATGAATTTATATCTTGCGATTTTTTTAGTTTTTTTTAGCTTGAGGGACAATCATTAAAAACCGGCACAAAATACAGGAAAAAATGCAAATGACCATTTTTAATTTAGGTAAAGATATTTGATTAGACACAATATTTAAAGAACTTTTTTTTGATAGTTTCTAATACTTTGTGGTCGTGAGTATGAATCACACGGTGAAATATTTGTGAATTATGATTATAAAAACTTGTCATTAAACGTGTAATGAGAAACTTATAATTTATTTTTTAGAAATAGAAAAGTGTCATTGTGTTTGATTTCGAATTCTATGTATTTATACAATCAAATTATTTATATTCGAGATAAATTGATTATTATGATAGCGTAATATATATAAATTCTATTTGAATAACAGATTGGGAAAATAGTAAAATATCAGCACCACCTCACCTACCTAAATCAGATCATAAAGCACGTATCAAACCACCTCCTGGTAAATTTTTGCTCGAACCTTTTCTCAGTTTACGCGTCACAATTCAAAATTTGAGAATCAAATATTTTAATTTTAATTTTAATTTTTAAAACTTCGCAACCCCTAATGAGAACTACTATATATTAATGTGTGGCAAATTAGTTCACGCATATGTATAGTCTTGTTTCCATTTAATTGCATGATTTTTCTTTCAAATGAGTACATTTTTATTTTTTATCACTTAAATAAGTTGAATTTTAGTTTTTGCATTTATAAATAATAAAATTTATTTAAGAGCGTGAAACATAACTTATAAACTATTATTATGTAAAAATATGAATTTATATCTTGCGATTTTTTTAGTTTTTTTAGCTTGAGGGACAATCATTAAAAACCGGCACAAAATACAGGAAAAAATGCAAATGACCCTTTATAATTTATGTAAAGATATTTGATTAGACACAATATTTAAAGAACTTTTTTTTGATAGTTTCTAATACTTTGTGGTCGTGAGTATAAATCACACGGTGAAATATTTGTGAATTATGATTATAAAAACTTGTCATTAAACATGTAATGAGAAACTTATAATTTATTTTTTAGAAATAAAAAAGTGTCATTGTGTTTGATTTCGAAAAATAATAATCGATATTTATTTATTTTTGAATTAAAATTGCAGCAAGTATAACAGCCAGACGATGCTATCTTGGTAGTAGATGTAAACACTCCATTGGGCATTGACCATAGACCCTAAATTAAAATTATTACAACAGCAAGTCGTAGTTAGAATTGGAAATTTATAAAATTTGAATGTATTACTGAATTTTATAACTCGTTTAATTAGTTGCTGGATTGACGGTTAATTGTAAACAATAAACAATAAACAATAAACTTCATTATTCAGTGAAAGTTCATGTAATAATATTGAATGGTATATATTTATATCAAGGCCATTTAAAATCTTCTTCCTCCATCCCCTTTTTGCTATCCCTTTTTATTTTATTATTTGCACTACTTTAAGTTCCCAAATTATGAGGAATAAAGTATGTAAATTTCCTAAATGGTTTAGTACATGGATTGTTTCTTAAATTTGTTAGTGAATTTTATTTAGACAATATCCTAACTACGATTTGTCCTGATTGAGTCAATAGATTTTGAAGAGGCAAAAAAATACTTAACAAATATCGTGCTCAGGGCATGCACACATGCCATCGAACATCTTTTTCTTTATTTTTGTTGTATCCATTCGAACTTGTGACGATCTATTAAGACTCGTAAGATGATCCAATTATTTTTTTTGGGAATTTTACACAAATCACATAGTGTTAAGAGCTAAATATATTTTATCTCTACTCTTTTTCAAATTACAAAAATCCCTTAAATTTGGTGGAATCCGAATACATTCCAAAATGTCCCGATACATCACGTCCCGGTTTTGGATACTTCGCTCAACCTCCCGATACATCACGTCTCGGCTTCATATACATCACTCAACATCTCAATACATCGTGTAGGATTTTTGTAATTTTTTCAAATGGTAGGAAATTTTTAAGAATATGATAAAATAAGTTGTGTATTTAGGTTATACGAATAATTGAAATGAGGTTAAAATTTAAATAATGACACAAAATAGACTATTTGTGCAAACCTTCCCATCCACACAAGTTTGAATGGGCTGGTCAGTCAAAAAAAGCCCAAGAGCTTCGTACTATTGGGCCCTGCTTTACTACTGGCGGGACCCAATTACAAAATTTTCATATATATAAATACTCCACATGAAATCTCCGCCTTCCCGTTAAATTCATTCCGGTACCGTAGAAATGGAAAACGGCGCTCAGCAAACGCCGGCCACCACTATGCCACCATCACCTCCGATGCCAAAAGTAGGCGTAGCGGTGTTTCTTTTAAAAGGAAGTAAAGTTCTGTTGGGGAAACGCCTCTCCGCCGTCGGCCATAGCACCTTTGCACTTCCCGGCGGCCATCTGGAGTTCGGTGAGTACCTAAAAATATCTTCCCGTTGTTTATCAAAGCTTAAATTCATCTATTAGTTATGATTCATGATATGATTTATTTGCTATATGATCTAAAATTTATAGTGACTTTTTGCTAGATTATTAAACTGAAAAGAAGATAAATTTGAGTATGAAAAAACTTATTTTTTTGCAAAAACCTAAACAATCACCTTTATTTGGAAAAATATCTTGCAAGATTGTAATATAACTTTTGTGGTTAATTAGTGTGATTTATAATACTTTTTAAGTTGTTTCCAAATATATACTTGATTTTATTTCAAAAACTTAAAACTTCTATGTTTGAATTCACAATCTAAGTTTAGAAGTTTGAATTTCAAAATTTCAGTTGTGCCACACATAAATTGGGGCCGAGGGAGTAATAGCTGCCCATTTCACCTAGAAAGTATGCATAAGTTGAATGTCCTCTAGTTGTTGCTTATCACAAGCGGTAGCAGTTTGTTTTTCTGATTTTGACTTGATACGAAGTTTAAGATAGTAAAGAAAACTTTTGAATCTTGTGGTTCTTAATTAAAGAAAGGTAGAAGATACCAAAACATGATTTAATCATGTGGTCTTAAACATGCTACGTAGAAGTTAGAACTAAAGAGTTGTCAGAAAAGAATAAAAGACATTCTTTTTTTAACAGACTAAAAAGGAAAGTAACAAACAAATTGAAACAGAAGGAGAACCAATTGGTTCTGTTTAATTCAAAAGACATATTTGAAAACACAGTATATTCATATTTGAGTTCAGCAATAGGATCAAATAAGTAATCATGTTCATAGCCTAGAAGCCTATGGTTCTGAATAAGAGGTTGAGGCGATAGTTGTTCAGTGTTGTTCAAGGCGCGCTTAAAGTGCATTGAAGTCCTGAAGCGAGGCTCAAAACATGTTGAACACGCCTATTTACATTGATCATGTATTTGTTACAGGGGAAAGTTTTGAAGAGTGTGCAACGAGGGAGGTGAAGGAGGAAACAGGATTGATAATTGATAAAACCGAGTATCTAACGGTGACTAACAATGTGATCTCAGAGAAAGTTCACACCGTTTGCGTATTCATCAGAGCAGTCCCTGCTGATGTTAACCAGAAGCCTGAAACACTTGAACCTGATAAATGTGCTGGTTGGGATTGGTATGAATGGAACAATCTCCCTAAACCACTCTTTGGTCCTTTAGAAGATATGGTCCAAAGTGGATTCAATCCTTTTCCAACTACTTTATAGTTAACTGTTTTGCTAAGTATTTAGGATTCGATGTTGCTAGGTTTGATCACGAGTTCGAGCTATGGAATCAATCCTTGATGTTTGTGTTAGGGTAGTTGTCTACATTACACACCCCCCCCCCCCCGT
>NW_006239027.1:0-9718 GCF_000226075.1 Solanum tuberosum | reverse complement strand
CCCCCTACTACTAAAATATTTATTGAATAAATCACTAGTAATTTCTTTTTATATGTCCAAGTTTTGACGGATAGAGAAGCGGAGGTAGAAGCTGACATATGGATTTGATCGAGCTATATTTCAACCCCTATATTTGTATATATAAATTCACTAACTATGTACAGTAATTAAATGCAGAATCAAGTCACTAACATCTGAGATAACTATTTTTCGAATTTAGAATTCATAAACACTACGCAAAATTAAAATTAGCTATGAATTTCATTGCTAGTGTGTTGCTGATATTGCTCGTAGCTAACATACTTTTTTGACAATTTATTGCTAAATAGAATTAGCGACTATATAAAATTGTTTGTCGCTAATTCCTGTTTTTTTTAGTGAAAGTTCAAATCTTTGCTCCACTTCAGTCGATATCTATACTACTGAATGATAGCAAAAACTTTATAATCTAAATTAAAATACGCATAAATTGGCCTGAACATCATCGTTACATATATTTTTTAAAAATTATAATAACCAATCACTTGTTGATAGATTAGTGGTGTAACTAGAAATTCAACAAAGTTTTTGACCCTATATATATATGTTTATTTACTGGCTACCTCACATGTGGTGCAAATTGAACAGTCGGTGGAGGAAAATAATTCAAGAATCTTATTGACTTTTAAACCATATGTTATATTTATTATTTATAATTTTCAACAATAGGGAAGACTTTGTATTAACCATTATGAACTGTCTACCATAATCTCTAATTGATAAGCCATTTCCAATATTTTATTGGCTCAATGTTAACAAGCATGATTACTACATTACTTTTTGACATTGTTAGCTTCTTTTTGATAACATTACTGACACTAATGTTTCATCTTATTAATGCCAACTTCACACTCTATAATACCTACCATTCTTATTGACATGACTTGATATTTTTTGAGAGCTCATGTTTTCGTTGAGAATTCATATTAGAGTTTCGATTAAATTTAAATTACGTATTACATGGTCTATTTAATGGTGACACTTTTAATAAAAAAATAATTTATATTCATGACTTAAATTCAAATTTTCTGATTAAGGGTGAAACAATCTCCATATTAGTGCTCTTTTATGTCTTAATTTATGTAATATTGCTTGACTTGATATAAGAAAACGTGTTTTTGAAAGAAAAAAAATATCTTTTGAAATTTATAGTTTAAAATAAATCTCGAATATTTATATGACTATAAATTATTTCGATAAAAATAAACAATAAATTTTAAGTTATAGTCTTTCTAATTTTTTAAAAAAGTACAAACTAATTGGGTAAATGTACCACTATTGGAACAGAACCTATTGTGGCTCATAAATGTTGTTTTAGTCATATAACTATTAGTATAAGAGACCATTATGATATAAAAACATAATAATAATGATAATATATTCGATATAATTTTATAAATCAAGTTTGACGATGATAAAACACATTAGATTTTACTCCTACTTGTAGCAATAGGACCAATTTATATATTAAAATTCTAACTTGTCATGAAACATCATTTTTTACTAGAATGAGCCTTCCGATTATAGGTTCATCTAAATTTATAACTTTTGATATGAAATATATATGAACTCAAAATTTTAATGGCATAAATCATAATAAATTTATTATAAAATTGAACATGTTAAATTTAAATTCTGAATCCAATTCGATTACGCTATTGTCAATTTAGTAGTACTATATTGTGCCTCCTAGACCACGCCTACTGCTTCTGTATCTGCACAAACAGTCTGCATATAGTATAGTACACAGTGCATGTATATAGAATAAAATTCAAATAATTTAATAATTCTGATAAAATTAAAAGCAAAGAAAATTACACAACACAATGGTGGCTAAATGGTCCCTATATAATTTCATAGATTTATGTGCAAACATTATTTGAGTTTTCCTTTTTCTATCTTTGAATTTTAATTACTAAATCTTGAATTGCAAAAGTCCCTAGTGGGTGTGTTTGGTTTTGGCCTTTAACCTGTCGTTTAGTTGTTTTCAATGTATATGTCACTTGATAACATTCGTTCGATGTACTAAGCTCTCGTAGTATTGAATTATAAACACAATACGTATTATTGATAATTAGAAATTCATATAAAATAAATTAATTTTCTTTACTCACAACCTAAAAATCCTTCTAATTGAAGAAAATATTTAATCGTAAATTTAGCTACTTTTAGGATTTTAGTACATGTCTTTCAATATTCATAATGGTATATTTATAGACACCATTAAGTTTAAGAATTACACTAAGTAATGAAGTGTCTAATTAACAAACATTCCTACTACATAGGGCGGTTCAAAATCGAATAGATCATGTGCATACAAACTAATTTAAACACCACCATTAATACAACCTACAACACCATTTGATAAAAACAAAAGATAACACCACCGAGATTTGGTGCAATAGATAGCGTGCGTCATTCTTTAATCAGAGATTTTAAATTAGAGTCTTGAATATGAATATTTTTTTGTAGGAAGTATTTCTCTCGAATAGGTCATACACAACATGAATCTAGATTAGTCGAGATTCAATGAACCGAATGAAAAATAAAAAAATATTGTCTTATACTTCCTTCGTTACAATTTATTTATCATACTTTCCTTTTTAGTCTGTATTAAAGAGAATGCCTCTTTTATCTGCCAACTCTTTAATTTCAATTTCCACCTGACATATGACATGTTTAAAACCATCAAATTATCGAATATCTATACATTTGGCATATTTCTAGTTTATGAACTTCTTTATGACTTTCTTGGTCCCGTATCAAGTCAGAATAAGACAAACAAATTAAAATTACGAAACTAGATCCTTTTATCTCTCAATCTTTACCTTCCACCACTACTATTTATCTTTTCCCAATTTCACATTCTCTTGTTCTCTGTGCTCCATTTTTTCTTGATACAGTTAGGTAGGGCTGCTCACCTTCTTTTGTCAGGATTCTCTCTGCTACTAAAATTCATTTATTTCCCAAAGTCCAACAAATTGATCCAAAAAATATATATATATATTTTTTTTATTAAAAAAAAATCACTTTCAAACCCCATAAAAACCACAATATTAGACCCCCAAAAAAACATAAAAGAGTCAAAAACAACTTCCATATTTTCCTAACTTCCTCAACTTCTCTTTGTCTCTTTTGTTTTACTTCAAATTTCAAAACAAATGAGAACAATAATGGCTAAAAACCAACATGAGTCCTTTTCTTTTTCAAGAAGGTACTTCAATTTCAAGAAAAAAGTTGAAGATGAAGAGTACGATGATGAAGTTTACTTAAATGATTTCCACTCTTCCTCGCTTAGAGGCGAGGAAGAGTATTTTGGGATGCATTCTACAGCGAATGCATCCACAGTAAGCAAGAAACTGTCGCGTTCGACAGTTTCTAAGCTTCGTTCGGCTCTTACTTTTGGTAAGAGCCGAACACAAATAGGGCTTGGGAGTAAAGTTGTTGGTACTTTATTTGGTTATAGAAGAGGACATGTTCATTTTGCATTTCAAGAAGATCCAAAATTGGGCCCAGCATTCTTTGTAGAAATGGCCACTCCTACAAGTCATTTAGTTAGAGAAATGGCTTCAGGATTGGTTAGAATTGCATTAGAATCAGATAAGAGGACAGGGAAAAAAGGGGTGAAATTGCTAGAAGAGCCAATTTGGAGGACATATTGTAATGGTAGAAAATGTGGCTATGCAATGAAAAGAGAATGTGGGCCTGATGAATGGAAGATTTTGAACTCTATTGGGCCTGTTTCAATGGGTGCTGGAGTTTTACCAAGTGATGGTGATGGAATTGGGTTAGAAGGTGAATTAATGTATATGAGGGCTAAATTTGAAAGAGTTGTTGGGTCAAAAGATTCTGAGGCCTTTTACATGATGAATCCTGATGGTCATGGTGGTCCTGAACTTAGCCTTTATTTGCTTAGGGTTTAAACCGTGGCGTCCTGGTCAACTTATGCTATCTCGACTATTTCACTGAGTACCTGTTATGTTCGGGTTGAATTATATATGTATTAGTATATGATCATAAGTTCTTATGAAGACATAAGAAGTTAGTTTTTTATGATGAGTTTGGAAGGAGGGAATATGGTATAATTATGTATTTTTGGTTTGTTTTAATGTACTTTTAGGGTATGGGGAAAACAAATTAAAGATATGGAGGGGGGTGTGAACTATATATGTAGAGACTATGTTTTTCTAGTTTTGTTGAAGTGAAAGATAATGAAGTAAACTTTGGTACTCTCTTTTTTCTATAAGAAGTTTATGAATCTTAATTTCATTTAGATTTTGTTAAGTGAGTTGTGTACTTTTTTTCATTTTGATATAGTCTATTGTTTATATTTAATTTATCATAATCATAAGATAAGGTAGAGTTGGACTTTTTTCTACAAGATTACACCAATGAAATAAATCTAGGAAAGAGTTTAGTTTAGTGTGTTTTATCTAATTATGGCATCTATATTATGTAGGTGATGAATTTCATTGTTGCCTTATTGTTCTTTGGAGAAGCTACTCCGTTGTTCGATAAAAAATATTTATAATCACTGGTTAATATACTTATATATAAGTCGACTATCTTTTGAGTGGGCGACTATTTAAGTTAATGTCACAAACTTCTCATCACTAGGATAGAGTTACCATGATCAAAAGGTATATCAACCCTAGTCAATTAGTGTTATTTTGTCATATGTGCTTGAGCTCCAGTCATGTGAAACTTCAGATATAACGTCTGAAACGAATAGACTTGAAAATTTATATGACGTGCAAATATGGCTTGAATGGTGATTTCAAAATTGAGTATAAATTATGCAACTATTCCACCAAAGAATATTTTTTTTTACAAGAACATATACCTAAACGAGAGCCTTCTAGTGATTACCACACAATCTCCTTTCACCATCAAGACAATTACAAAGTAACACATCCAAATATAATAAACCACTAATAACTTGTTTGAGAGGGAATTAAGAAAACTAGAAGACTAATTATATTATTTTTTTAAAAAGGAAAGTGATGGAGATAAAGTAAATAATTTCTTGCAAAAAGGAGAACCATATTGATTACTCTATTAGATATGATAGTGCCATGGATTTTGATAAAAACAAATATAGCAACATGATTATATGAACCAAATAATTCACCTCCAATTATCTCCAACACGTGTGTTGATGTGTGATTTTCTTGAATTAGAAGCCTATAGTTGATAATTGACTTTTCTTTTTCTTTCATTCGATATTTGAAGTCTCCATTGAAGTCCCGATTAAATTTAAATCACAGGGTTCATTTGGGAGTGGCGCTACCAATACAATTTTTTTCATACTCAAGGCTCGAACTCAAAATTTGTGATTAAGAATGAAACAATCTTACTACTACACCATAATCCATGGTTTCCCTATTCACTTTTTCTTTTTTACTTTTATTGTTCTCTTTATAATTGGGCTCATCTGATTTCAATATAATATGTTCACGTTTGTTAGGCTGAATCAAAAGTTTGTCTTACAAACTTTAAAGGTTATATCTATTTATCTCACTTTTGTCTTCTCCTTTTCTTTTTTTTTTTGTCTAATTTAAGTTTATAACTTTACTATTTATTGTCAAACATAGAATATTTCAACTTTGCTATAGGATAAACTAAATGGACAACTAATCAATCGATTATAAGAGATATAATAAATAATAGACTTTTGTATTGTGTTATGTCGATTGTTATGATCGTATCAATCAAATCCTTATTATACATATTTCAAAACAATAAATGAACCAACTTTCAAATGTATGTAACTATTTGAGATCTCAAGTTCTGAAATGAACAAATTTCCAATAGAAAACACTTTTTTATTATACATATTTCGTGTTATGTCGTGCTATGTCGATTGTTATGATCGTATCAATCAAATCCTTATTATACATATTTCAAAACAATAAATGAACCAACTTTCAAATGTATGTAACTATTTGAAATATTTGAGATCTCAAGTTCTGAAATGAACAAATTTCCAATAGAAAACACTTTCTTCTTAAATAAATTTTACACAACATAAATCCAGATTAATGATCAAACTAGATACCGAGTTAGTTATACGAAGAAACTACTAAAAATTACCAACTCGATTAGTTGGTAATTTTTTTAAAATTGATTATCTATTAAAAATAACTTTTCTATTCGATAATGATAAAGTAACATTAATGTATACCCTATTTTTAAAAAAAGATAATCCTATAATACTATTGTTGTGGTTGTAAATGACTTTTAACTTCTTTTTGTTTTCCTTTCCTCTATTCATTGTCATACTACTTTTTTTTATAAAAAAATAGATTATAGTTTGACTAATGAAATGACAAATTTATATCAAGTAAACATCATGTCAGTGTTATATACACAATGGAAACATAGTTTTATGAGTGGGAAAAAGTAGATGAATACTCACAATCAATTGGTCTCCTTTATAGGGTTCAACTTAGGATATACCACTTGATCTTGTTTTGTTTAGCTTTCTTATTTGTCATTGTCTCTCTATTTTTGTTGCTTATCTTTAATTTCTCTCTTTCTCACTATGGAAAAATATCCAACTAATGTCCTTTCAATACATAACCAAGCAAGGACGAGGTAAAATTTATGATCATTCCTCTACGTTTAATCAGAAATTTCGAGTTTTATGAAAATAAAAAAAATACTTCATATGACATATCATCTTATGAGTGTATTTGATATTAACTGTGTGCTACTCATGTCAATCAAATATTTATGACTATCAAAGTTTAATGACCTTTTTTTTTTTGCATGACAAGAAAAAAATATGTAAGACTTGTAGATAGGCAAAGACATTAAGTCAATCCCCACATCATAACTCTTTTTTCTTTAAATTTGCAAAATTGTTGATTTTAATATAGTGTGATATATCGTCTGTTAATTTGAGGGATTTGTCTATATCTCTTTACTCTATAGATATGTGTTTATTAGTAATAAGGGTATCGATCTGTCAATAGTTCATTAAAAACTTATCAAATTGAATCGTATCAAACTGATTATTAACTTTATTCTATTAAAATTTGTACTCCCTCTGTTTCAAAAAAAATAACCTAATTTTCTTTTTAGTGTGTTTAAAAAAGAATAACCCATTTCCTTTTTTGGCAACACTTTAATTTTAACTTTCCACGTGACATGTTTAAGGCCATAAGATTAAAAGATGTTTTGGTACATTTGATATAACTTTAATTTAGAATCACAAGATTAAAAATCTTCTTTATTTTCTTAAACTCCGTTTCAAATCAGACTAGATCATTCTTTTTAAAACGGAGGGAGTAAAATTTTTTCATTTAAAGCTATAGCATTTCTACCAAATACATGGGTAAAATGATGTTTATTGTTTCTTGTGCATGTCTTATTGTGACCTTGATTGATGGGAAGCTTTTCCTTGTAATAATCACCCTTGAATTCCATAATCTCAATAATTAATGAGAAATCAGCTAGCTGGAAGCAAGATTAGACATAATGATAAGTACATAACCACAAATTGGAGAAAACAATGAATTAATCTCTCCTTTTCAAATTATTTATCGCGGTTTCTAAAAATAATAATATCGATATTCAGTTGGCTGTTGGAAAATCGATATGCTTCATTGAAGTCACTATTTTTGAAGGTTACTAGAAAACACATATATTGATCCAGTTGGCCACACATACCATGATGTCTTCACGTACATTCACGTTTTTCTATTTTTGACAATAAATATGATTTGAAAACACATACATACACATATAGTTGATCACAACATCTGGAATTTGATTTCAAAACGGTTATATCCATATACAGTTGGCCACATATATATAGAAAAAATAAAATGATATACTATATCAGTTAGGACTAGATTTTATATGCGCATGGATACAATATAGAGCAACTTTCAAATATAGCAAACACAAAATTCATATTTGTATGTTATAGCAAAGTTTGCATAATTGCACTCCATTGCAAACATATATATGTATAATTCGCTATACATATACAAAAAAAACAGTTGTATAATCTGTTTTGGTATACATATACAAAAAGATCAATTGTATAAAGTGAGAGAGGCGAATGAGCGAGCGAGATCTGGGAGAGTGGAGAGAGGGGAACGAAAATATATGTATATATACAATTTTCACGCATTTTATACATTTGCGTTTTTGTATAAAGTGAGAGAGGCGAGTGAGAGAGCGAGATCTGGTAGAGGGGAGAGAGGGGAACAAAAATATATGTATCTATACAATTTTCTCTCGCTTTATACACTTGCGTTTGTATAAAAAACGAGAGAGGCGAGGGAGAGAACGAGAGTGGCGAGCGAGATTCACCAGGAGAGAGGTGAAATAGCAACAGTTTGCTATGAGGTACAATTAAATCAAACTATATTTATAGCATTTAATTTGAATTAATAGTTTGCTATTATATACAATTTTTCCTACAGTATATTACGCTACGTTTTACCAAAATAAGTACTAATAAGTAATAGCGCTACTTATGAAATTTTCCCAAAATATTACTACTAGTAGAGCAATAACTTTCAGAAAGGATAAAAGGCTTGTAAGGATACTGGGCTTGCAGCCCATTAATGCTGTATCCCAACCACATAAGGCCCAAGGCTACAACCAATGTAAAGAAAGGCCCAAATAGGCCCAAAAGTGCGACAAGAATAATGTGTTTTGGGGGACTATAGTATGATGTCCTTAAGGTGTCATTTGTTTATGTATGTAATTAAATTAAGAGAAAATTATGCGTATAAGCAAACATATACTAGTTAATTAGTTAAAATAGCTATAGTTTGCCATAATTACAATTCGCGACCTACTTTTAGCTATAACTATGTGGCTCAGCTTTTTCGTTTTGTATAATTCACACGTTTATATAATTCAAAATTTGTATAACTTTTGTATAATTCGGAATTTGTGTAATATAATTTGTATAATTGTTTACACTTCTGATGTTTGTAATTGTATAAATTTGTTATTTCAAGTTTATAGAAAAATGACCGAATTATACAAATGTACCCGCGAATTATACAAACTTGCGAATTATACAAAGGATGCAGCTTAAACTGCAGCTACAATCCGTAAATATGCAAATTATAGCCATGGAGCATAATTAAGTTTATTGTAGTGGCTATTTGTGAAAGTTCCCTGAAAATTAATGTTATGTTTTTTTCTAGGAAGAAATTTACAGAAATCTCACTAGTTTATGAGTTAAATGCTTAGATACACTCTAATTTATAATATTATACTAAATTTTACTAAATTTTGAGGCATATATCCAGATACATGTATCTCGGGATACATAAGACAAATAGTGTTATTTACTGTATATATATATATATTAAGCTAAATCAGCCCTATTTCTTAAGTGCTTATCTTTCTTTTGCTAGTATGTGTGTTTGAGTTGAGTATGACATTTCTTCTTTTAATTAAGAAGAAGGATTATCAAATTAAATAGAGTATGATCCTTCTAGTTTTGCTAGTATTTGTGTTTGAGTTGAGTGTGACATTTCCTGTTTTAAGAAGAAGGATTATCATATATATATATATATATATATATAATATATGTATTGCTGAGATTTAACTCCGTTTATAGACTCTACGTCTATTACTTCATTTATGTATTGCTGAGATTTAACTCCGTTTTGGATTACTACCCCGTTCATCTCTTCCTTTTAAC
>NW_006239026.1:1747954-1748099 GCF_000226075.1 Solanum tuberosum | reverse complement strand
GTCCACGTCCAACCCTAGTCCCAGATGATTCATGTCATGCGCCGGACCCTGCTCCTACTCCTACTGCGGACTTGCCTCCTCCTAGTCAACCGCTTGCACTTCAAAAAGGTATACGATCCACTCGAAATACTAACCCACATTATAC